>NC_141106.1:20983184-21148184 GCF_041138505.1 Cibotium barometz
ATGGCGTTCGATGGGGGTGAATCTTTACAAGTGGCCCATGGTGTTGCTACCCCTCCACTCGCAAAGTTTCACACCCATCGAGTGCTAGATGGACATGATAGTGTGTTGCCACTCACTTTTTTTTGCATATTACCCAAGGGGTTCCCTATACAAAAAAGAGTAAGTTTGGCTGGGACATCACGCTTGTATGGTATCTGTTGGTGGTAAAAATTGTGATTAGTTCCGTGGGGCACCTGCTGCTCCACTCATCGTGCAAACTTTCACCCACATTGGACACCAATGGGCATGAAGGTGTATTGCCACCCACTCTTTCTTGCATGGTGCCTAAGGGGTCCCCTATCTAAAAAAGAGCGGGTTTGGGTAGGGGATCACGCTCGTATAGCATTTGATGGGGGTGAAACTTTGCAAGTTAGTCCGTGAAGTTACTACCCCTCCACTCGAAAAGTTTCACCCCATCGGATGCTATTTGGTTGGATGGTGTGTTCCCACTCATTCTTTTTTTAGACAGTGCCCAAGGGATCCCCTACACAAAAAAGAGTAGGTTCGGGTGGGACATCACACCCGTATACAATGTCTGATAAGGTGCAACTTTGTGACTGGGTCCATGGGGCTACTACCCCTCCACTCGCAAATTTTCATCCCTATCGGACGCCGAATGGGCATAACGGTGTTAGCACCTGTTCTTTTCTGCATAGTGCCTAAGGGGTTTCCTATGCAAAAAAGAGGACATCATGCCCATAGCATCCGATGGGGGTGAAGCTTTGTGAGTAGTTTTATGGATACCATCCCTCTTTTGCGCAAATTTTCACCCCATGGCATGACGGTGTGTTTCCACTTGCTCTTTTTTGCATAGTACCCAAGGGGTCCCCTATGCAAAAAAGAGTAAGTTTGGCTGGGACATCGCGCATTTACGGTGTTAGATGGGGATGAAACTTTGCGAGTGGGTCCATGGTTCTGTTACCCATCCACTTGCAAAGTTTCACTACCATCGCATGCCATATGGGTGTGACAGTGTGTTGCCGCCTACTCTTTTTTGCCCAAGTGGGTTTGGCAGAGATTCAATGGGCGTCTAATGGAGATAAAACTTTTTGGGTGGGTCCATGGGGCTGCCAACCCTCCACTCGCAAAGTCCTATCCCCATCTAACAGGCAGATGGGTGTCATGGTGTGTTGCCACCTGCTTTCTTTTTGCATAATGCCTAAGGGGTCCTTATGCAAAAAAGAGTGGGTTTGGGTGGGACATCATGCCCATACGGAATTCGATGGGGGTGAGACTTTGTGAGTTGGTCCACGTGCTCCTAGCCCTCCACTCGTAAATTTTCACTACCATCAACAAACGCCAAATGGGCATGATGGTGTGTTGCTGCCCAGTGTTTCTTGTAAAGTGCCCAAGGGGTCCCCTATGCAGAAAAGAGCAGGTTTGGTTGGTATATCATGCCAATACAACATCCAATGGAGATTAAACTTTTTGAGTGGATCCATGGGTTTGGTACACCTCCACTCGTTAAGTCTCATGACGGCGGATGGGTGTGACGGTGTGTTGCCACCACACCCGCTCTTTTTTTGCATAGTGCCCAAGGGGTCCCTTATGCAAAAAAGAGTGGGTTTGGGTGGGACATCATGCCCTGCATAGATTCTGATGTGGGTGAAGCTTTGCAAGTGGGTCCATGGGGCTTCTATCCCTTCACTTGTAAATTTTTACTCCCATCATCGAATGCCCGATTGGCATGACCGTGTGTTGCCACCAGCTCTTTTTTTGCATAGTGTCCAATGGCTCCCCTATGCAAAAAAAGAGTAGGTTTGGGTGGGACATCATGCGCGCACCCGTACAATGTTGATGGGGTGAAACTTTGCAAAGTGGGTCCACAGGGCAGCTACCCCTCCACTCAAAAATTATCACCCCCCACGGATGAGCGTGATGGTGTATTGCCACCCGCTCTTTCTTGCATAGTGCCCAAGGGGTCCCCTATGCTAAAAAGAGCGGGTCCGGGTAGTACATCAGGAAAGGAATCTGATGGGGGCGAAACTTTGCAAGTGGGTCGATGGGACTGTAACCACTCTACTCGCAAAGTTTCAACCCCATTGAACAACCGATAGACGTAACGATGTGTTGCCAACACCTGTTCTTTTTTGCATAGTGACAAAGGGGTCCCCTATGCAAAAAAGAGTGGGTTTGGCTGTCAGCACATTTTCTTGGGAGATAGTATGTCGTACCTCTTGAGTTTTTTGTAGGGGAGATGGGTCAGGTGCCGGTACCTCCTCGAGGGCGAGAGGGTTAGTGGGAAATTCTATATGTTGATAAGAGAGAGTAGAAAAAATGCAATTTGCTTGAGACTTGTCAGTAGGTGGAGCATTAGGATACGGATCAAGTAATTTTTTGGCTACATTAGAATACACGGGGTAAGTAGGGTTAGAGGATGTACTAGATAAAGAGAATGTGGGGGAGAGGGAGAGCTTCAAACCCTAGCAAAGCAAACACACACACACACACAAGAGAGAGCAAGACACAAGAGAGAGATGGATAGCTGAATTTTCTTCTATCTTCTTCTTCTCTACTTAACCAACATAACATACAAGGGTCGGTCCATAATGTGAACTTGACTAAATGAGCTGGCGCTATAACTGTGCTAGTCTCTAGTAATCCAAAATGGCTGTCACATAGCCTGTTATCTCACTGGCCGCATATCACCCATAATCTCACCAACCATGCCAGTGGTGTAGATGTGGAAGCTATTACCCAGGAGGGTCATCAACAATGTCCGCCCGTAGCACTAGTTGAGCTCGATATCTCAACACTCCCCCTTGAGCTCAACTCCACACACTACACTCCAAGTAAGCTCCTAAACCTGTGGAGCTTCTCTGTGTCCAATGCCTTCGTGATAAAGATGTCAGCCACGTGATTCTTTGTGCTGACATATACCAAATCTACATCTCCTTCTAGAACCTTCTACCTCACAAAGTGATGATGCACCTCAATGTGCTTCGTTCTAGCATGATATAATGGGTTACTAGTCAACTGTATACTGCTCATGTTGTCACAATATATGACAACTGCCCTATCCACTGGCTCTCCCATGTCACCAAGTAGCTTCTGAAACCAAGCTACCTCACAAGCTGCATAGCAGTACCCCTGTACTCTGCCTCTGTACTCAACAAGGCAACTATTGGCTACTTCTTACTGCTCCAACTCACAGCAGTACACCCAAATGAGAACATAAAACCACTAGTAGATCTCATGTCTGCAATACTACCAGTCCAATCAGCATCTGTGTACCCATGCAACTGTATCTTTGTACCAGCCTCATATAGAAAAGTCCATAATTACTGATGATACTATTTTGGAGTCGTCTGGTGCAAAGTATGAAGGCTTCATGTAGAAAAGTCCATAATTACTGATGATACTATTTTGGAGTCGTCTGGTGCAAAGTATGAAGGCTTCATACACGAGCTGGAAATCCACTACCAAAGCCAAAACTAATGTTCAAGGTGTTAATGCAAATAACACCATTTGAGCCAACTCAAAGGATTCTACCAGAGGCCTACTCCGATGTCACATCAACAAAGCAACATTATGTACCATACCCCCTCCGATGTCACATCAACAAAGCAACATTATGTACCATACCCCCTCCGAGCACCTCACCCATATTTAGAAGAACTACTACCTTGGGCTGGAGAGGGCACCTTGTGGTCTAACGTGGCATGGCAGACCAAATTAGCCAATCCACAATTGACTAACCTGCTGGAAATCAGAGTGGTAACATTTATGATCAGTTATTGCTTCCCAGGTGGAGGAAAGCTCACCCAGTCCATACAAGAGGGGGATATACAACAATTATCACATATGATGCACACCCCACGTTGGAAGATTTTGGCATACAGCCAGACTGGAGAAAGGAATTCCTAACAATTCCAGAACACAACCATGTATATATGTGTGCGCCACCAACTCAATGAGTTGATCCCTTGTACATGCCACTAAACAGGAGATGGACACCTCTAGAATTTCAAGAGGCCAAACAACGAGATTTTCATGTATGTTATAACTTCCCAGTCTTCATGCCAGCAACATTTACAGATATAAGGGAATAGAGAAAACAGATGCTAAATTGGGATACATGCATCGTGCCGTATCCCGTGGGACACCCAACAATAGTGGTGGTGGCCAGTGTTAGATTCTTAAAATTACTCGTGGTCCTGATCAATCAACCCAAAGAACGATATGATGTGTTGCCATATATATATAGGCAGTGATGTGTGTGAACACACTTAGGACCGCCCGGGCACTTTTTCCCTCTTTAGGAGGTTTTTTTCCCCGGCTTGTATATACGCCCATCCTTCTAGGGCTAACTAATCTCTTGTACAATGACACAATCTAATACATTGTGTGTTGTGTGCATTCTTGCTTCTTCTTCTCCAAGCTTTGTGTGCTTTCTTGCAACCCTAATTCCAACAATCGGTATCAGAGCAGGCATCGGCTCCCAGGGCTACACCGCCAGCACCCTCCGACTCACGTTCTCCGATTGAGGTGAGCTTTCACGAGCGCTTTGCAAGTCCCTATACTCTGCAAATAAACCCGTAGGGCATTGCGTTCTCAGAAATCGCATCTGAGGTCGTTTCGGGCTCCGTTTTTGCATTTCAAGTTCTGCACAGGTGTTTTCGTCATTTTATGCAGAAATTTTGACAGTGCAGTTTTTTGCAAAACAGGCATGCGTACTCTATTGTGGACCGTGCTACATAGCACGAGTTGTTTTCTGTTCAGTCTTTGCTTCATTACAGGTAGCTTTTGCAACAATTTCAGTCAGTGTGGCCATGGCTGATAACAACAATGATGTATGGAGACAGCAACTACCCACTTTGGGCATACATGATGCAGCATGTTTTGGTTGCAAAAGGAGTGTGGAACATTGTGCAGGGTATGGATGTACGTATAGGTTCTTTGGATGTAGGATCTATTGAGGATGTTGCAAGTTCTAGCAGCTCTACTGTTGCTGCTGTTTTACCCACTGCTGAACAAGCTCGTTGGGATGGTAAAGATGCGCAGGCTCATGCCTTGATTGCACTTTCTGTCAAACGTAACATCACCCCACATATTCGTTCAGCTAAAATAACAAAACAGGCTTGGGATATTCTAGCTGGTTTGTATGCAGGTAACGAGGTAAAAATCTCTTACCTGCGTAAAGAGCTAGAATTGAAGATTATGCAGGAAGATAGATGATGACATGAATGTTTTTCTTGCTGAGATTAAAGATCCCAAAGAACAATTGATTTCTGCAGGTGAGATTATTCCTGATCATTCTCTTGTGCAGACTGTTCTTGATGCTTTACCTGAGACATATCAGACTTTTGCTTCCATGTGAAGACTTCTTACTGAGGACAGACCTGATGCTGTCAAGTATGATACTTTAGTCAACAAGCTCTTGCAAGAAGCGTAGTCCAGGCAAAACAAGGCCAAGCAGCGTGCGGTTGATCAAGCATTTATTCCTGCCCAGCAGAGAAGAAGTGATAAGGCAGCCTCTTCCACTGTTTCTTCTCCTATTAGTAGGTCTGCAACTTCTTCTCCTTCCAAACACAGGTAGCAACAATAAGTCTGAGAAGGCTCTTGATAAAGGCAAGAAAAAGACCAGGTGTAACTATTGTAAGGCAAATGATCATGTCATTAAGAATTGCCCTAAGCTAAAGGCTAAAGAGGCAAAGAAGAAAGAGTCAAATGCATCCACAATAGCGGATGCTTCTACAAATGCAGATTTTGCAAATGTTGTGCAGGATACAGAATGGGCGTTTAGCGTGTATTGCCAGTATGACCCATCTGTACATGATGCATGTTTGTCTTGAGGCTGTCTCTAATGGGAATACTGTCACATGTGCCAATAATGCTTCTTACCCAGTGAAGGGCATTGGTAAAATTATGCTTACTGCTGCAAATGGCAGCACTTTAATCACACTTTCAGATGCTTTGTATGTGCCAGGGATAAAGAAGAATCTATTGTCTGTCTCTCTGCGCTTGCTAGACTTGGATTTGTAGTCAAATTTGTGGATGACAGATGTACTGTTCATGATTTGACTTCTGGTGATACGATTATTGCATCTGGCACCTTGTTTCGTGGGCTGTATAGGCTCAATTCTTATGACAAGTGTGTGGAAGATTCAGCAAATGCAGTTTCTGATGAAAAGGCAGTTTCAGATGCAAAACTATGGCATGCTCGTTTTGGTCATCTGAACTTTGCTAGTTTGCTGCGTTTGCAGAAATTTGATATGGTTGCTTCATTGCCCCACCATTGAAACATGTTTGTGAAGGCTGTATTTTGGGCAAAATGTTTCCAAAGGATGGTTCTGTGCGGGCCACTCGCAAATTGCAACTTGTACATAGTGATGTATGTGGGCCTATGCAAACTCCGTAAACACTTGTAATTCGTGACTTTCATTGATGATTACTCAAGGCATGCATGGGTATATCCACTGAAGGCAAAGTCCAAAGTGTTTTTGTGCTTCAAACAGTTTTTTCTTATGGTTGAAAATGTATCCAATTGTACTGTGGGCACCCTCCGTTCCGATCGAGGGGGGGAGTACTTGTCTAAAGAGTTTGATGCATTTCTGGCTAGTGGGATAAAACACCAATGTACAGTGCCGTATACCCCTCAGCAAAATGGTGTTGCTGAGAGGAAAAACAGGTCACTTATGGAGATGGCACGCTGTATGGTCAAGAGCCAAGCTTTGCCACATGCGTTTTGGCTTGAGGCTGTCATGTGTGCTGCATATGTACTCAACAGGTGTCCCACTAAGGCCTTGCACTCTATTACTCCATACGAAGCTTGGCATGGCAGGAAGCCTTCTATTGGTCACTTGGGTGTCTTTGGTTGCTTGGCTTATGCTTTAGTGCCTGTGCAACAACACAGAAAATTGGATGATAAGGCTGTCAAATGCATTTTTATTGGCTACAGTGCTGAGAGCAAGGGTTACAGATTGTATCATCCGGCAGTCAAAGCGTATCTTGATTAGTCGAGATGTTTTTGTGGAAGATGCTGTGCAGCCTTTGTTATCATGTACCAAAGAGACAGGTGTGAGCTCACGGGATGTATTTGATACATTGTTGCCTCTGTTTACAGGTGGGAATTCAAATGTAAGTCCTAATGAGGCAAATATTCAGCCTATGCAGATTTCAAACGACATCATAGATCAGCCTATTTCTGATGCAGATTTATAGGATGTAATTTCTGAGGATAGGGCTGAAAATGAGCAAGCTAGAAGTATGCCTAAATGGCTGGTGCAAACCTTGCGTGATAATAAAATTGATGCACCTATATCTAGTCGTACTCGTTCAAGTTTTCAGCATGCCTCTTATGCATCAGATTGTTATGCTTTGGCTGTGTCTAGTATGTGTGAAGAGGAAGAACCTCTTTCATTTGATGAGGCACAAAAATCAGAAAATTGGTTGGCTGCAATGCAAAGTGAATATGATGCTATAATGAAGAATGGTACATGGTCTTTGTGTGATTTGCCTGTTGGTAAAAAGGCCATTGGATGTAAGTGGGTTTTTAAGTTGAAATGAAAGCCAAATGGCAGTGTTGATCGCTATAAGACTAGACTTGTTGCAAAGGGTTATGCTCAAGAAAAGGGCATTGATTTTGATGAGACCTTTGCTCCTACTTGTCGTATGACTACCATTCGTAGCATTTGTGCATTGGCAGCTCATAATGGTTGGAATGTACATCAGTTGGACATAAAGACTGCGTTCTTGAATGGAGATTTGCATGAGGAGGTGTATGTATCGCAGCCTCGTGGTTTTGTTCAAAGAGGGGCGGAAAACAAAGTGTGCAGGTTGAAAAAGGCTTTATATGGTTTAAAACAAGCTCCACGAGTTGGTATGAAAAAATACATGCATATTTGACTACACATGGTTTTCAGAATAGTCCAACAGAAAGCACTTTATATGTTAAATGTGTGGATGATGTACATCTAATCATTGCTCTCTATGTCGATGACATGCTGCTCACAGGACCAAATGAAAGTCATATTGCTGACTTTAAGGCTGATTTGAATGCCTCTTTTGAGATGTCAGATTTGGGGCATTTGCATCATTATTTGGGGATACAATTTAAGCAGTGTGATGGAGGTATTGCTTTGTGTTAGACAAAGTATATTGAGACATTGTTGCAGCCTTGAAGACTACAAGCCTATTGCTACTCCAATGGAGACAGGTTTGAAGTTGAGTCTTCATGATGCTGGAGATCACTTTGATGTCACACTCTATCAGACAGCTATTGGTTGCCTCATTTATGTATGCATTACGATTCCGGACATTCAGTTTGCAGTCTCACAGGTGAGCAGGTTTATGCATAGCCCAGGGTCTCAGCATTGGAAGGCAGTTAAACGCATCTTTCGCTACTTGAGTGGCATCATATATCTTGGGTTGTTTTATCCCAAGGGGGGGGATCGCCACCAGATTTACATGCTTTTTCGGACTCAGATTGGGCTGGTTGCTATGACACAAGAGTGTCCACAAGTGGTTTTTGTTTCATGCTCGGTAGCTCATGCATATCTTGGTTAAGCAAGAAGCAACCTACTGTGGCCACTTCTAGTTGTGAAGGACAGCTTTCACAGCTACGGTTGAGTGTGTGTGGCTCAGACGGCTTATGGCTGACTTGGGTGTTGCTGCCACCTCTATCTTCACTGACAGTCAGAGTGCATTGGCAGTTACGAGAAACCCAGTTTTTCATGCTCGCACAAAGCACATTGAGGTGTATTATCACTATGTCAGGGAGAGACTCTCAGCAGGAGAGATCAACTTGACCTATGTGCCAAAACAGGACAACCTCGCTGATCTTTTCACAAAGGCACTTCCTCGTGAGAAGTTCGAAGCTTTCCGCAAAGCTTTGGGCTTGCTCCCCTTTGTGGACTGATCTACTTCGGGCATGGCACTCCCCTAAACATGAGTGCCAGCTCTCGTTCACACCATCACTCCCAGGGGGGATTTGTTGCCATATATATATAGGCAGTGATGTGTGTGAACACACTTAGGACCGCCGGGGTACTTTTTCCCTCTTTAGGAGGTTTTTTTCCCCGGCTTGTATATACGCCCATCCTTCTAGGGCTAACTAATCTCTTGTACATTGACACAATCTAATACATTGTGTGTTGTGTGCATTCTTGCTTCTTCTCCTCCAAGCTTTGTATGCTTTCCTGCAACCCTAATTCCAACATGATGGATATGAGGCTAAGCAAGTGTAATTTGACATGAATGAAGGTCCATCTAATAGAGACATGATGCTATACTATCATCGCCCCTAAGGTGTCTTCCTGCCTACATGCATGTCACATTTGAGGACATGGTCAACACCAGGTTCTGGAGATCACACTTAACATTTAGAAGAACCCTCAAAAAGCTTCAATCCCACCAAAACTTCTACCGTCATGAGTTCGGCGACTAGGTCTTTAGACCTCGGTAACAGGTTCTATGAGGACAGAACCAACATTAGGTAGGGGGGATGTTAATCCCATTTTGGATTAACAAGTGTGCTCCTCTAATTGAGGACATTAACAAGTGTCATGTAAAGGCACTATAAAAGTTGTACATTATGAGATATTGGCCACCCAAGGCCTTAGTTAAGTACGTTTTGGACGCCCAAGTATAAATAAGGGCCAAATGTATATAAGGCATTTTCTCATAATGAAAAGACACAATCCCCCTTTGTGCTATTGAGAGCTCTTCTTTGTGTCTTGAGAGAGATTGAGAGAGAGCATTCTAGCACTTGTGCCTCTTCCATGCTTGTATGTTGCATGCTTGTGTTGGAGAGAGAGAGAGTGTTTGCTCATGCAACGGTGTGAGCGACTCTACGGTGACAAGGGAGCTTAACAAGTGAGCTTGGAGGCCTCAAGGGACTCAAGTTTGAAGCAACCTACGACAGTTGTGTTCTATTGATCTTCCCTTACGTGAATGCATTGAGTTCCCTCTTGGAGAGGTGTGGTAGCCCATAACAGAGATGAGAAAGAGTGACTTGAATCTAGCCCTGATTATATTGTAATAAAGTGGCAAAGAGATGGGTGGCTCTGGTTACAATGGCAAAAAGATGAGCACCATCTTGGCCTTGGTTATTGGGGCTAAAAGAAAAGGCTCCTTGGTTTGTAAACAAAGCACTTTTGCACACCTTGTTGGTAATCCCAAGAGCTCTACACTCTAAAAAGAATCCAAATGGTATAATGATGATGTTGTTAATGACGATGTTGGTGGTCATGAATATGTTATTAACATTTATGATGAAATCTATTATGATTATGGCATTAATGGTTTTTTTTATAATGATTGGGATGTTAGCATTACCTATATATAATTCTCTTTATAACAACATCTAAAAGTTCTCTTTGAGTATATATGATATATAATATATAAGTGGATGTGTGCATGCCCCCGTGTATACATAAAAATACACATTTTTGTGTGTGTGCGTGTATACATGTAACACAAGCATATAAGGGAAAATTTCACATGTGAGTAGATATTTTACCCTGTATATATAGATAATAACAAGAATTTCATGTGATAGTTGGTAGAATTTTTAACCATATGTGAAAAATTACCAGAATTTCCACATGTATTAGGTTGTGGACATTTTACCATATGTGAAAAAATAAGAAGAAATAGCATGTGTTATACGGTTCAAGTGAAATTTTATTCCTATGTGAGAATTGAGACATTTATAGATGGGAGAAAAAATTGCATCAGTAAAAATTAACATCAACAAAAAGAATGATTTATCACATGTAATTTCACATTGAGGTAGAACGTAGTGTATATGTTTTGTACAGGTGAAATCTCCCTCTCTCTCTCTCTTTTCGTCTTTGTTCTAGAGCAGATGAAAGCTCAGTGTCTTTGGCCTTGACTCCAGCATCTCCCCTCTGGATGCAGCCGTGAGGGGGGTAATGTGAATCATCAGGGAAGCTCCTTAGCTGTGTGCGTCAAAGAATCATTCGCCCAGCAGCAAACAGCGACGTCGGTAGCCTGCAGCACAAACGCGGCCAGTATACGTCCGCACCTCGAACGCCAGCACGGTAGCACCTGTCCAAACAGCCCGGCAGGCCAGCCCATCGTAGACAACGTCAATCACGGCGGCCGACAAATCAAATACCAGCACGTACAGCCACAGTCCACCAGGCGCAAGCAAGTCGCCACCATGAACCAGCTCGAAGGAAAACGCAGAGATACCTTATCCATTACACGCATTCCAAAGCTTTCTTTTGCGGGTGCAGTGGCTTCGCCAAGAAAGCCCTGGCCCCTCACCCACATGACAGAAGGACCTTCTGGTCTTTGTGCCCTACTCGACAAACTTTGAGACAAGAATACTGCACTCAACGACCAACCAGCTTATCATTTGGAAGCTCCTTTCGCAACCATAGAAAACAAACCAAGCCCATTAGCTTTCGCAACATACCAAGCCCATTAGCAGAGAGCAATGAAGAAATTCATCCGTAGACCGTTAGTAGCATATCTCACAACAGTGGTCCAAGAAAACTTCACTCTGTAAAACACCAAATCAAAAACTTATAGCTCAAGCCGAAGGAAAAAAAGAGCTAAGGCAATGCCCTTTAGATCCATGCTACCTGATGCTACACGGAAGGAGATGAGCAAGGCTACTTAGGTGAGAAACTACATGCCCTCGTGCCACAAGGATTGAATTGGAGCTATTATTTGCCTCCATTTCAAGACAATGTAATCATGCAGCAATCACTTATCCTTACATACCTAAGTTCATAAACTTAAGGGTATGCATATATGGATTGTTGATGACCTCAATCCAATGCAACTCAACAGTCGAATGCAGAGTTAGCCGAGGTCAGAGCTGCTCGGAAAGAAGGTAGGTGGGCACTTTACCACGAAGGTAGAGTGTGCTCATTGAGGATTTCCTTAAAACACAAGATAATCCCCCCCCCCAAAAAAAAACCAATAAATTTTTAGCGAAGGTGATTGTACTTATGCTTGACATCACATGTTCACTAGTTGACAAGTAGGGGGTGTTTCATGGGCTTACGTTAAATATCGGGGTGCCTACATACATGGCACCTTGCGGCCCGGTCACCCAATCAATGGCCGGTGAGACGGCCCCATTGTAGACATATGTCCATAAAATGTTATGGACATATGTGTGGATAGGAGCCTCGCCTCCCTTGGCAAGGACTTGCGTTCAGATCCCAACAAATGCACAAACATACAAATGTGTGTTCATAGCTCTTTTGTACCACTGTCTAGACCGAGGCGGTCATCGACTACACTAGGTGACCGCTCATTCTCAGGCCACGGGGTGCCACATATACAAGCACCCCGAAATTTTACATAAACCTTTTTCATGTATGGTTTCTTTTCTGTACCATAGATTTAGCTAAAGACTTGACATAATCTTTTAGTTGTGTATTTGGTCTCATAGGTGTATTTGGTCTTTTCTATAGATGTATATTATTTTCTCTCTCTCTCTCTCTCTCTCTCTCAACGTGATGCATGGAACATTATATATATGAATGTGTAACAAGCATATGATACCGTGGAAATGTTGGAGAGGGAATGGTTTAACGTTAAAGAGCAAGCAACATTACATATATGAATACATGTAACAAGCATGATACTATACCTAAAGACTCTGGAAATGTTGGAGGAGGAAAGGTTTAACAAGTTAGAGAGAGAGAGAGAGAGAGAGAGAGAGAGCGCTCCTATTGAATGGTCCACAATGTACAAGTTTAGTAGATAATTGAATTGCAATTTCCAAATGTCCAGAATTAATTTTTGCCATAGTGGTTTTTCAACTTAAGGGAAAATCCAGCAAACAGGTACAGAACAACCAAACATGAAATATTGTGAGATTTTTGGAGAATTGCAATCAACTAGAGAAGTTAGAGCGTCGTTCCATGGGGGTTAGATCCCTACTCATGCGAGGGGGGTAGGAGGAACCCTGCAAAACTAAAGAGCTTTTACTTGGGGCCCTTTCACAAATCATGTCATGGCCAAGTGCTCATGTATGTGGGGATTCAATCAGCTTAAATCTTTTGCAACGTCCAAGCAAATATATGCATTCACAACGGTTTGTGGACAAGTGAATCGAATTTGAGGTGGTAGTTGAGACATGCCCATGCTTAACAAAAAGTGTGACCGACCAGAACCCCTCAGTCATCATACTACCATACATTTGGAATCTGGATCCATGACACATGGCTGTGCTTTGAAGAAGGTAAAAACATGGCTGAGTGTTAAGTAATTAAACCTTCAGAAATAAAGATACAAAAAAAAGTTCACTAACGCTAAAAGATCATAATACAATTGATCGTAACACAATTGGAAAACCTTATAACATTAATCAATCAAAGATCATCCGAAAATGCTTCAAACATAGAAGTGATCAAGCTGTGTAAGTATACAATTAAAAAGGGGTCAGTCCAATGAGATCTACAGGCTAATGAGTGAGGCTAATGAGTGGTATATACATGGTTTTGAGCAAATCTTGAGCAATTAGTAGTGTGTATGGTAGGGCAGCCTTCATGAATCAAATTTTTGCTTGTGTAGCCTCATCATTTTCAACCATGCAAAGGCACGTTATTGCCCTATCATGAGTCATCAAGTGTTTGGTGACACAATGCATGGGTCGCTTCAGATAAGGCTTTGTTGAGACTATCATTAGTGTTGTGGTGTGATGCTGGTCTTGATAATCGTTGGAGGTAGGCAGCAAAAAACTCGCTGTTGGCCTTCTCAAGCTCGTTCCAAACTGTCCCAATTAAACCCATAATCCACTTCTTAAGATCACCAACAAAGCCTTAATTCATGCAGCAAAACTATGTCAACCCGCCTGAGGATGATGCATGCATAATTTAACCCTATCTATAATTAATACCTGTTTTTGTAACCGCCGGCTTTACTTTGGCATGCTTCTCCAGGGACGCAGCGCATTCTTCCCGATCCATGTGAAACAAGAGGCACTTCTCTATGAGGTGCTGGACCTGTTGGATCAAATGAAAAAACCCATGCAATTAACGAGAATTCAGATACTAATCACTCGGCACTAAATCAGTCAAGAAGATATAATTTAAGGGCACGCTCATTACGATAAGTGATTAGCAACGATGGCAGGTAGCTGATTATTATAAGACACTGATAGTAAACCAATGATTAAGTACAAGATTAACGATGAGATGAAGGATTAAGGCGCCGCTTACTGTATGTATGTAGGCTGGCGAGATGGCATCTCCGCAGAGGGGGTGAGGGAGAGAATTCTCCTGCTCTGGCGGTGACATGCTGTAGGGGAGGGTCATATGGGGAAGGACGTCTGCGGAGTTGAGGGAGAAGAAAGAGTTTTCGTTGAAGCAGATCACACAGAGAAGTTGAGAACACAGACACACACACACAATTCCACGAGAAAAAGAAAGACGGCAGGCCATATGACCTTCCTTTTGACAGAAGAATAATTAATTAATAAATAAGTAGTAATAAAGATCGCCTTGGAATCAGGACACCTTCAAGGCTCGTGCGTGGCGGGCCCAACCGTATCCTCTCGAGTCCACGTGCGTTTGACACATGGCACTATTCTAGAGGTTGTGGTGTTCCTGCAATTTTATCCCGCACGTGGGATCGTGTTGATTTGGCGGAGAAAAGGATGCCCGTCCTGAGTCCGGAGTCCGGATGGACACTAGCCGGACCAAATTGCCTAATAATGTGTAACCGCCCATGGCCCAAAGATCTCCTGTTTGGCCAGCCAGTCAACGCAATGTTACTGTTTAAATAGATGTCTGCACGTCCCGTTTATTAAATTGGGGAAAAAACAGCTTTTGGCCTTCTTGTCTTCCATGAATCACGCCTTTTTGCCACCTCCCATATTGGACAATGAGCCAATGGGCATGTGGATTGTGCATTGCCTCCCCACTCCCTCGTGGCCCCTCCTAAAACCTTGAAACAACAAACAAGCAACTTAACAAAGCACCACTTAGAGCCCCTCTTGGCCCAATTCAAATTGGTTAGGCCTATCCCCCCCCCCCCTCTCTCTCGCCACTCAACTTACAAGTGCCCTCTCCACACTTACCACACACTTGGGCCTAAACCTACTCTACATTTAGGGCTCCAACGTGCCTTAACAAACAAACAGCATGCCTGAAACCCATCATGAGACACAACAATCGGCTCTCTAATAGCCATCATGGAAGGGCATCTTCTCCCTTTGCTCGATTAGTTTTCTCCATTCCAAGCCCTCGAATCATGCACACCTACACTGCCCTAGACATCTTTGAAGTGAAAGTGATCATGTCACCCACTAAATTCAAGATTCCTAAACATCCTTATCATGATTTGCCAACATAACTATATGGAAATAAAAGACTAATTTAGCATATTTCTTTCCTATACATAGATTATCATAAATACTATGGTGCCAAGTCAAGAAGAATCTACACTTTCTCGAGAATTTATGAATAATTATCTCAAGTTTGAGATGATTCATTGCCCATGATCTTCTTGTTGTCAACTACTACTCAAGAGATCTAGTTTGGATTATAGTTTAATATTTGTAAAAACCTCAATGAGTAGTTAAATCCTTTTATTTAAAATATATAGTGACCTTGTACATCGTATGTACCAAACTATTTAAGGTCACATGGAGCTTAAATATTCTATTGTTTTCTTTAGATATAAGTTCATTGTCCAGTTAGTATCCCTTTCTCATGATGTTTCTGGGAAATTGACTCATTTATCCAATCCTTAACACTCCTTCAACAATATTAGTGGTGGGGAAGCTTTGTGGCCAAGTGTGTGTGTGCGTGTGTGTGTGTGTGTATACTCTCTCTCATTCAATAATGAGAGAGTACACATATACATACATACACACAACCACACACGCGTGCGCATGTGTGTGTGTGTGTGTGTGTGTGTGTGTGTGTGTGTGTATGAGAGATAGTATATATATAAATATATACTCCCTCATATTCTCTCTCTATATGACTAGAGAGAGAAAGAGAGAGAGAGAGAGAATATAAGAGAAAATGTATATACTCTCTCGCATATATGTGTGAGAGAGAGAGAATGTGAGAGAGAGTATATGAAAATATACTCTCTCGCATGACTAGAGAGAGAGAGAATATGAAAATATATATACTCTCTCGCATATATGTGAGAGAGAGAGAGAGAATGTGAGAGAGAGTATATATATATATAAACTCTCTCATATTCTCTCTCTCTCTCTCTCTCTCTCTCTCTCTCTCTCTCTCTCTCTCTCTCTCTCTCTCTCTCTCTCTCATATATATATATACCTCAAGAGGAACTTAGTTGTTTGAAAGGTCAGTATTTCGTTGAATAGCATATTATTGAAAAAATGATTCTATGCTTAAGCTATTGCTTGAATTACATTTTTATTGACTTAGTATTGTTCCCAACATTGAATCAAATCAGAAACTATAACCAATGATGTGCCACATTTAGTATACTCACTTAACTATCGATAAATAAGGTACTCTACCATTGTAGAATCTCATACAACCTCCACAACATGCCCCCCCACCCCCCAGGCTGTCCCTGCCCCCCATACACACCTTCCCCTCCTCTCCCCCCACCACCACCACCACCCACCACCACCACCCAAAAATAAAAGGGGCTATGGAGCTAAAGAGGCTTCATAGCCAATAAGGTACTCTACCATTGTAGAATCTCATACAACCTCCACAACATGCCCCCCCACCCCCCGGGCTGCCCTCGCCCCCCATACACACCTCCCCCTCCTCTCCCCACCACCACCCACCCAAAAACAAAAGGGGCTATGGAGCTAAAGAGGCTTCATCATTTTTGGATCTTGTACTTGTCCTTTGAGCTAAATAAGATTGTACTTCTTCTTATGTATTTTATTTCTTATACTGTACACCGAGGAGTCTCAAAAGCATAAATGACCATGAATTTCTCCTTGAACCGTATGAAGTTTCATCTCCCAAGAATTTTGTCAATACAAAATAAATAAGTCAATTGTGTCTTATGAAAAATCATTCATTTAGTTTCAAATTTCAAAGCCATTATTTACATTTCTCTTTCTATACCTCAGCAAGGTTTCACTTGTCTTGTCTTCTAATAGTATACAAATAAAGACTATGGATATCAACAAGATTAATATTAGGGGTAAAATCACACTAGGACGTAACAATTAGTGGAAGTGTTGAGCCGCTTAATTGAGAAGATGTAACAACATGGATTTTGAAATGAAATGTTTTGTGATAACAAGACTTGTTTAAATAGTCGATGGTCATAATTCCAACACCCAAAAATGTGCAAACAAACCAAACCGTTGGTTCTAAAAAATAAGAACTTTCCTTGTCATCTAAAAATTGGTTCTTCACCACCGTCAGAGTTGGAAAATTAGGGCCCTTGCTCATGATACCATTGGAAAATGTGTTTTTTTTCAAGTGAAAAAGGTTTTGAAAGAAAATATGGTACAATTGTTCAAATTGCATGTGGTTATTATTCAAACAATTTCCTTTTTGAAAAAAGAATGGGATTGCGTATGAAATAAGAATATAGCTCTCACTTTTCTTGAATAGAAACTAGAATTAATGTTCACTTAAAGATTCCTTTCCAATGTATACTATGGTTTAAACTCAATGACCTTAATTTATTAAGGCGTCTTTATTTCCAATAAGAGTTTAATTTGATTCATAAAATCATAAAAACCTTAGAGAAATAAATAGATGATAGTTTATGATGTCTTTCCTAAATAGAATTAATGTTTATTTAAATAGATGATAGTTTATGATGTCTTTCCTAAATAGATGATAGTTTATGATGTCTTTCCTAAATAGTTTATGATGTCTTTCCTAAATAGAAACTAGAATTAATGTTTATTTAAAGATTCCTTGTGCCAATGTATACTATGCTTTAAACTCAATGACTTTAGTTTATTAAGACATCTTTACTTCAATAAGAGTTAAATTTGATTCATAAAATCATAAAAACCTTAGAATAATAAATAGATAATATTTTATGACGTCTAAATTTTCTAAATTAATTCAAAAGAATAATAACAAAAACATTACGAAGAATTTCTCATTAAATCTTCAAATTAAAAAAATAAGAAGACTTCTCATTAAATCTTCATTTTTTAATAATTAAGCAAATAACTACAATTCAAAGATCTAAAACTTTAGTTTTAAACATTCTTCAACTTTAAACATGAACGACTTGTCAAAGAAAAATAAACCATAAAACGTATCCTTTGATAAAAAAGCTCAAATAAAAATCACCTAGAATAAAAAACCAAGATTTAGGTTAGAAACATGAGTCAGTGAAACTTGAAGACGCTCTTTGCAACATATACATCTTAATGGGCCTCCATGGCTTTCAAAGGTTTTCCACACCGAGGCTTGGACACTCTTGGAACTTTAGCTCTTCATATCAAAAGGGGGGGGAAGGGGGGGGGACGAAACTTGACACTCATAGATCTTGAGCACTTTAAACCTATTGTGGTGTAAATCATTCATTAATCAATAATATGCTTCCTTGCGTGGGTTCCTTGCCTACCTTTTCCATTTTTTCCTTCCAAAAATCTAAATAATCAATATTGTGCATTCAGACTCATTAAATGAAAGTACTATTCAATGTACCCAAATAAAACATTTTACTATTAGGATACAAGGAAAATGAAGAAGAGGAGGCAAGAAGAGAGA
Source organism: Cibotium barometz (assembly GCF_041138505.1). NCBI lineage: Eukaryota > Viridiplantae > Streptophyta > Polypodiopsida > Cyatheales > Cibotiaceae > Cibotium > Cibotium barometz. The sequence goes on from NC_141106.1 coordinate 21,001,847, forward strand.
AAAAACATAAAGAGCATTACACAAGCAAGCTTTGTAAAGCAAAAAATGCTTTCATTCATAGAGCTATTTATTTTTCACTTTATATGGGAGAAATTGTATCTTTTTGAACCTTGGTTCTTAATCCTTCTCTTCTTTGTTGATCTCCATGCTATTGATGTTGTGGTGGTTTTTCCTTGTCTTTATCCTTGCTTTTTATTAAGTTTGGTGTCTTTGCTCTTCATCTTCTCTATTGTTTCAATTGTATCTTTTGGATTAGATTAGATATATTTGTCAAGGAATATGATATTAAGAAAATAATGAAAATCACACTGCATCTCATAAGCTCAATTGTGACAAATTAAGCCTACAACATAAGGTACCATTAAGAAAAGAAAATAACATTTTGTATGTGAAATCATTTTGTATGTGAAATCATTAAGATAAAAATAAAAATTTAAATATTAGCATATCTTTCTTTTGGAAAATGGCTTCTAAGTAGGCACAATAGTTGGTTTTAAAATCAAATCCAACATATTGTGAAAGCAAGTAACTCAAAAAATGTCACGAAGTAAAACTTACTCTTGTATTTTAGGATGAGTATATGATTCATTGGATTCATTTTATGTATTGTCTTTGACTTTATGTTAGCAAAAACAAAGCTCTAATGGCCAAAAAAAGCATAAGAAAACTAAAAAACCATCAAGAATTAGTCATTGATATTAAAAGAAAGTAAATGCAAAAAGTCTTTCCTTGTAACATAAGCAAGAACCATGTATGCTTCAAGTCATCATTCTCAATTCAAATAATGAGATACATTAGGATCCTCAATAAACCATTTGTTTCACTCACGTAAATTGCTAATATATATTGAGAGTAAGAGAGAATGAATTAGTAAGTTTGAAATCTCAAAGGAAAAGCCATATAAAATTTTAAGGAGAGTCAAGAGAGGTTTATATCAAACCATAATAAACTATGGTATTGTTTAATCTTGACTCCTCTTCAAGAAATATTTTACAACATGTGTTATCAAGAAAAAACTCCATATCTCCTCCTCCTTGAATATGTGCAAATTTAATAAAGAGTATGTTTGTTCTCCTCTTCAACCTTTTTAATGATCTCTATAATTTATTCTTTAGAATGTTTTTCCATTAGCATAGATTTCAGTTGTTTAGTAGAGAGATTATGGAATATTTACCAAAATTATTCTCTAGCTCTCTCTTATGAATTCATATATGGAGCTTCTCTTTAAGAAACACTCTTTGCATAGGAGTAGGAGTACAAATTTAGTAGTGGTGGCTATAGGTTGAGTAGTGGGTATAATAGTATTTTGTATAGATTGAAAAGTGGCCATAGAGCAAGTAGTGTCACTAGCTTGAGTAGATCTAGGCATGTAAACACTATCATCATATTCCTTAGAGGTAGTAATAAACTTTGAGATCATTTCATTTATGAAAAGTGTCGTTATTGCCATTAGATGTAAATCTAAAGCTGTAAGAAAATACATGTGAAAATTACAATTCACGCATTATGTACACTAAGCTTATAATAGTTTTTATGCATTATGTGTACTTCTAATAGTTTTCATGGTCATTAGATGTAAATCTATTTGCAAGAAAATATATATGAGAATTACAATTCATGCATTATGTATACTTATAATAGTTTCCATTTCTAAAATAAAGTCCAATAGGTTTTTAGTTCTAAACTCTCTAGCACTTCTAAAAAATGTATTTTTAAATTAGCATTTTCGGAGGTTTGTGTATATTTCCTTGTAAGTGGGAGATTATTTAATTGATATGTCAAATAATTAATTGGGATATGAAAAATTAATCATTAATCTTTACCTACAACAACTCTAAGAGCCATACTACACTAGAACTTGTATCATCGATGTAAAAGTTATAAGAGCTTTTGTGTTGCAAATCTTCTCTCTCTCTCTCTCTCTCTCTCTCTCTCTCTCTCTCTCTCTCTCTCTCTCTCTCTCACACACACACACACACACAGAGGTACACACAAACACAAATCTCGGGGGGTTCACCTTAAAAAATGTTAATGTACCAAGTGAGTTCAGCAAGAGGGATTTTTTATTAGATACATTGAGAAAATTTAACAAGATTACATTAACATGAGGGGTTTTTTTGTTCAACTTTAGAAGAAAATCCGTTAGTTCATAAGTAAAGAGGGGTTGTTTTACTGGGGGAAAAATTTTAGCTAAGGGGTTTTTTAACTACCTCTTGAATGCACCTGATACCTAGGGTTTTCTGGTAGTGCACCCCCCAAGACACAAATGCACACGCACATGCACATGCATATACACTCATACACATGCATGCATGCATGCACGTGCATACACATGCACACACAAAATGAAGATGACAACATATACATAGACATAGACATAGAAGTGCACACACACATGTTCATACACATGTACATGCACACGTACACAAACACGCGCGTGCGTACGCATGCGCACACACACACACACATCAAGCATTTAGATTACAAAAGATATACCACAATATGGTCTATCTTGAGTGTAGAGATAAGATCTCTTGTTCTTGTATATCAAGAGATAAAAGATGCTTTTCTAGCCTAGCAAAACCTCACCATAATTTTTAATTTAAAACTATTATTTCAAAGGATTAAAAGTTAAAAAGTGAAACATTACCTTGAAAACTCTTCATGTGTATGCTCAATGGAGCTAAAAATCCTTGTAACTCCATCTTTTCCAAGTGTATTACACATAAGCTCTAATGCCCACTAATTAAAAGTGTATTACACATAAGCTCTAATGCCCACTAATTAAAAGTGTATTACACATAAGCTCTAATTAAACTTAAAAGTTACTCAAACTTAAAAGAATACTCTAACTTCTCTCAATGGAGCTAAAAAGGCTTGTAACTCCATCTTTCCAAGTGTATCACATAAGCTCCAATGCTCATTATAAATTAAACTTTAATATTACTCAAACTTAAAAATACTATTCTAGCTACAACTAGTAAGTTGCAAATTGACTTGACAACACACGAATGAAAAATTTTATACAACCCTTCTAAAAAATGCATGACTTTGTCATTATTTCCTTTCGAAAGAGAAGAAGATCAAAGAAGATAGCCTTATTTGATTTTGTTCTTCAAGCTACCTAGAACCAAGCTAAAAATAGGGTGGATGCAAGGTGAGGGTACTCACCTTGCATCCACTCTCACTGAAAATAGGACATCGACGCAATGATAAAAACTCTCAGTCGGGGTATCTCGATCCAGATATCACTATCAATAATAACTTGACATGTGCTCCCCAGGCCAAAAGCCCAATATCTCGATCAAGATACCAACAACCGCCATGCCAGCAGGTTCCGAAGGGTTGCCACCATCCATGTCACTAAAATACGTCACCACCACCTCGCTATCTCGATTAAGATATGTAGGCCACTGGGATCCATGTCAATGCCACAATGGATCCTAATTGACTTGCCCACTCGGATGTACATTTAGCATAACCAGTGATGCCATCTCCACCATCCAATGAGCTACGTAAATTTTTCCTTCAATACACAACCACTGCCCCCTCTGACTTCACTAAAACTCTCTTTCTTGGGTCCCGCTGCCTCATCTACAATCTTCGTCTCCTTGTGCTATGTTTTTATTGTTACTGCTACGTTGCTTGACTTCCTGTACTCTGCTACCTTCTTGTTTACTGGCTACTATGCCTTTGCTTGTAAAACCAATCATGCCTTGCTGCTCTGCTGTTGGACTCAAAGCAGTGGTGGTCAGTACCGCCTCTCTCTCTCTCTACTATGCATTGTGCTGTTCGCCGCTTTCTTTTTGCTGGCAAACCAAATGCATTTCCCTGCGCCAGCTTGGGCCTACCTAGTGCTGCTGCCATTTGTTCTTCATGCTTAAGCCCTCCTCTAAGCTTTTAGGGACTCTGCTAACCCCTGCAAAAGAAATATCTAAGAAGCACCTGTTCACTGCTACAATCTTTGCATGCCTCTCCTCGCATACAATACTTTAAGGGTGCTTTGTCAAGTTTCTCCCATTGAGAAACCATAGGTGCATACACATATGAAGTTCCCACAACTTCCACCACTTTTCTCATCTCCTTGAGCAACATTCACAAGTGCATCCTCTTCTTGATGCACACACATGTGAACTCTATTGAGTCCACCATCTCACTTGCCATCATCTTGGGCAAGCATGCACCTCCACCACTCTTTGCTTGCAAGCAAAGAGCCTTGGGATTCTTCCATCCCATCAAGCAACCCTTCACACTAGAGCATTCTTCCATGCTTGAATACCAATTTAGAGGCAAAATATAAAAATACCTTCACATATATCCTTGGCAGCTTCCTTCATGACACCGAAGACTCCGTAGTCTTCATACTTGCTGAAATCTCCATTTTAAGCTTCTTTGATGATGAGCAAGCTCTCCATGTTGCAAACTCCCATTTGCAACTCTCTTGGGCAGCTTCTATGCAACCTCCTTATAATCTCCTCTCAAACTTGAGAATGGCAGCTCCAAATCTCTCTCAAATCCTCACACAAATGCAAATCCAAATGATAACATGAGTGTGCAATTTTTTTTTCTTAATAACTGAAAATAATGCTTAATCAAAGAACTCACACAACCAAGAAAAACTATACATAAATAATCACCACATGACCAAGAGCCCACCCAAGCTCTGATACCATGTTAACAATCCAAAAATGGGATTGATCATGGTGATAGAGATAGATTAAGCAACATAATTAAGGTGGATTAAACCACACTAAAAACTCCATGAGAGAGAGAGGGGGATTGCACACTCAACACTTGATCTCTATTGCATATCTCAAGTGAACCATACAATGATATAGGCTTTCTAGCCTTATCCCACTTTACACATCATCCTCCATGTGGAAACTCCTTTTCCACTCTTTTTGGTCAACACTCACACACCATACAATATCACATGTGGCATTCTTATCTTGCCACAATATCTTGCACCTTTAGGGTTCTTTCCCACATACACACAACACCACAATTACATCTCTCAACACTCATGTCATTTTCACCGTTTCACTCTCATTTCTCTCTTGGATTGTAGCGCAATTAGTGGGCTTTGAATCCAACATTAGTGGTATTTTAGAGCTTCATTAGTGCTAGTAGTATTTTGTTAGCACTAGGCATTGGAGCTTTCACATTAGCCTTTCACATTGGCCTGCCCATTTGTGTTAGGCTAAGGGTTTTGCATGGAGTCACACGAGGAGGGTCGCTCGTCTACTGTGGACCTCATCTTGCAGAGATAGATCGTGAGTTAGCGGCTATCTGTGTTAGGAGTGCTAGGGACACACCATGTACTTTACATATTGTGTCATACTTGGAGACGATGCTCTCATCCCTTCATAGCCTTCATGATGTTGTTTATGTAGATGAGTGGATAGCACATCACCATATTGCTCCAGTATCAAATGGCTTGACATATCATCTGGTGTGTAAGCTTGGTCCTATTAGAGAGATGGAGCATACTTGCACCATTTTCTTGATAGCTGTGGGATGTGGCCTGGGGGGGCAAGGAAGCCCCTTACTATTTTACAATGTTCGCATCCTCGTATGGCGGCACATATCTATAGTCGATATGTTGTCACACATGGGAGGGTGCCAAACACCTGCCAGATCCCCATCTACTTTGCAAAGCACTTATATGTAGAGTTTATCTTAGGGGAGCAGGTTGACGTGACACCAACCCATCGGCCCACCAACTGCGGCGATGTTGGTCGAGGTTGTCTCCAGGACCAGGGGAGGTAGCCTCCACTAGCCCTACATGTAGTTGTTGCCATCACGTGGTGTGTCTTTTTTCACGATCGATGGCATAGATGTCGAGGTATTTATACATATTCATTTCTTCTTTAGGTTTTTTATATAGTCATTAGGAAAAAAGGGAGCTCATTTTGGGGCCTTTTACGGTTTGGAAAAATAAGCTCTCAACCAATCAACAGAGGGCCAACGTAACGTTGGAAATTCACAAAAATAAGAGAAAATAGATAAAAGAAACAATACTTTATGTAGGTACAAGCGTGCTACATTAATGTGGAGATTGGTTTTTTATTCTCACAAGATCTTTGGACATGAAGATAGAATCTAGTCTGACGACATTTTCTCTAACAAGGGCCTTCCCGCTTCCACCTTCCTTTGAACTTTGAAATGTTGTGCTGCCTTTCCTTCGAAAGGTCTACCATTCTACACCACTGCCTCATTGTGCAGCAGCCTCTTCTTTTCCAAAACTGCTCCCTTAATCCTGTTTGGCTTAGAGTAAGATGTTTCTTGTCAACTGTACGTCTGCCCACTTTCTCTTTCTTAAAACTTCACTTTGTTATCTTGTTTACATATGGAGACTATATGAGTAGAAGACAAGATTTCTCAAGATTTCATGGCTATGGGAATCGTGAAAAAGAAGAAAATCGGCTTTCTCATAAGTGTGTGTCCAAAAATGAAAAGAGAAGCCACCATACGGTTGGCGCCTAATTCTAGAGAGAGGAGAGAGAGAGAGGGAAGATAAGCTTTCCTAACATGTAGAGGATGAGTGGAGGGTGCCTATTGGGCCACCCGTCGAAACCATCCCTCCTCTTGATACGTGGGAGGTCTCTCAAAGGTCATAACATGGAGAAAAGGGTACGTGAATATGTGCCTAGCCGATCGGGAGTGGAACATGATCCAACCTCTTTATGAATTGTCTGTCTTTGCTATTGTTACAGATTCACAAGGTCTCCATGGTGAATAAAAACTATGGCCGTTCTTGTGGAAGACGCTCTGTGGATGATAATGCTATGAAGGCAGAATTATACCACACATCCTTACCCCGTTGACCTGCTTCTTCTATTTCCTCGGTAGAGAATTCAAGTACAGTTAAAACGGAAGGAACTTGGGAAAGGTTTAGTGTTTTGAAAGGAGCATGCAACCTAGCAAAAGAAAGAGACCGCAGACAAAAAACATTTTCTTGGCGTCATGGAAGGGAAGAGTACGAGATTTTAAAATCACCAGAGGGAAGATATCGGTGAAAGAAGTTTCGATTCACCATGTGTACATGTATAAAGAACTTGTCTTGCGAGACTATCCAAATGATCTTCCGCAACACAGGCCTAATTGTATATTTTTCTATTGTGGTTTTGTTCTTTATGAGGTGTATGGATTTTTAAGATGAAGCTTTCTTTCTTTGCTTATTGACATTCTTGTGTTATTTTATTTCAGATTTATACCCTTCATCATATGAGACATGGCAAAACATCGATTGTATTCTGGGATTTATAGATGTTTTGCATGGATCGATAGGAGAACAACAATACCAAGGTCGATGTGCAATAGAGCTAGCTCAATCGGGTATATTTTTTACTGATCATTTTTATCAGTTGTTGTTGGTGGACAATGCTAACACACATGGTGTGTTAAGAAAACAAGACCTTCCGGCATGGAATTCAGTGGATTGGCCTCTCTCACATTTTAGCGTTACAGAGGCATATAGGGCCAAGCTTTTCAAAGAAGTACAGAAAGCTCTGAGACCCAATATTGCCACAAGGATAATAAAAATTTCTTTATGCATGCCTCTCACAGTTTTTGTAGACTTGTTTAATACCTTTCCAGTGAAGGTTTCAAAAACAATGTTCACCGAGTTAAAGCAACAAGTTTGGCTTGCATGCCATAATTTTTGGATAAAGGTTGGGATAAGAAGACATGTAGTTCAGTGTTTTGTGAGGTTGTCCAACCTTCTATGCAACTGAAGTACATGGTTGCATCATAAAATTTTATTTTTTCTTTTTATTATAAGCGCAGTCGAATGCTAGGCACAAAACTAGTCCAAATGGATCAAGGTGAAGATTCTTTTGGTGCAGAAAATAAACTTCTTGATGTTGTTGAGAATGGTGATGTGCTAGTCAATATCTCATTAATACAATGTTGCTCCCTAGCTCAATTGCGCAATGACATTCTGTTTGAGACAGAAGGTTCTATTTCAAAGGACTTTTTATTTATCTACAACATTAAGAAGGTACACCATTTGACTTATCCTAGTCTCATTAAGCACTGCTATTAGTTTACTTTACCCTATTGTTTCATATTTCTTTTTTGCAGGTGCTCAAAAGAAGAGAGAGTTCAATAAAAAGACATTGAAAATTTGAAAATTGAGATAACACAGACTCTATAAACAAAGGTATTATATTCAATAAAGTAAAATTTTGTACAGAAGTGTTTAATTGTATATGTAGAACATATTCTTGACAACCATTTTCTATTTATCTACAGCGTGATCCAGAGGCTGCTCTACATGGTCCAGGCTCACCGTATCATCTTTTTTTGGAGAATCTGTTTTCTGTTGCTCCATCCTGTTGTGTACAATCTCTTGGTGCTGCTCCATTGTCTCCTCTACTGCCCCTGGAGCATCTGTTTGTTGCTGCTCCATCTTCTCCTCAATAACATCAGCAGCCAGCAGGTCCTTGTTCCTATGGCTTCTCCTCATCAGCACTAGGTCCTTGTTCCTGTGGCACCACATCAGCATCATCTGTGTCATCAAGGTGTATGACACCTTCTCGGACTTTAGAGCTCTCACCCAACTTGACAGTAGTTGGTACAATAGGTTTGGGGGAGGCATACTTCAAAAACTTCCAAATTGTATCAGCTCTGAAACTATATACATAGTTCGAGCTGAAGCTATCTTCTCTCATCTGCAATGGCATATGATGATTTAGAACACTTTGTACCAATATCAATTATTTTGAAGCTAAATGAAAATTATTTTTTCTTACAAGGTCTGGCTGTCCTATCTCAAAATAGCTTGATCAGTATATATTTGGCACTGATCAGTACTCTCCAGCCCCGCAGCTACTTGAATCATCTTGTTGTGGTGTCTGTACAGTTGGAAAGATATGTTAGAAACTGTTAATATCTGAACAAAACAAAATTATTCAATAAGCTCAAAGGCATAGCATGAAATAGACATCAGTAGAGGGAACGACTTTCTACCTCTAAATCTATTGACTCTATTGAATCCAAAAGAGTAGAGGGAACGACTTTCTACCTCTAAATCTATTGACTCTATTGACTCTATTGAATCCAAAAGATTGACATTAGGAGGACAGTGATCCAATGCATCTAGAAGCTTTCTAATACAACTGCAATACATATAATTCAGTTAGTGTGCATTAAATCAAAATAATGAAGTTTAAAGTTAAAAATAGCACACACACCACTTACAATTTTAGCTCTCTGTGTGTGTTTTTAAGAGAGTTGAATAAAAAGCATTGCTTCTGCTGGATGTCAATAGAAGCAAAGCTCTAGTGGTCACTGCGTAAGGAAAAAAAACATTAAGAAATCAAAGGCTACAAGAGTTCTCAATCTTAAAGAAAAATCCCAAAAGAAGCAGTCACCCACATACTTGTTATGGTATGGAAGTCGTCACCCACATACTTATTATGGTATGAAAGTAGCAAAACATCGACAACATCAAAATCGCAGTGTTTGAACCAATTGGAAATATCCATGGGAGTTTCCTTTGCATCTCTTAACTTGAAGGAAATGGCAGGATCAATAATATGAACTGTATGTTGTACAGCGTGGTTAAGCCAGCTTCTCATCATGCATTGGACCAAACAATAATTAGGGTAGGGTGTAAAGGAGGTACAAGAAGGATTGTTTTACAAACAAATGTAAAATAAAAGACACTTACTAGAGCATTGCAAGAATGATAGTATCTGAGCAATACTCATTCTTATGAGCCAATGCTGCCAGCATGGTTTTGTCAAGTCAAAATTATTCACTGAAGTTTCATCCTGAATATGGACAACTATGTTAGGGCCCAGCTCTTGCAACCTTCTCTGTATCTGTAGCTCCATCCGTATAGTCTCCACATCTATAACAGATTTGGATTCTTTTATTTGCTGCTTCAGTGACGCCTCATAAGCAGCTTTCCCTCTGAGTGGGTTACTTCAACAACCTTAACCTCATCTACCTTCAACTTTCTTGTAGGTGGAATTAATAATATGTCTCTCATTTTGATGTCCTGCCATTCCACAGGATGGACCAGCTTGTCATACCTCCATCTCACTCTAGACAAAGTGTTGAAGTCTTTGGCCATCAGAGTTACCCTGTGAGAGCACCTGTGAGCATGGGCTGCTACCAGCATTGCATCTTCAAAATATTTCTCCAAGTAATCCTCTGCCATTTCCTGTAAGGAAAGAATGGCAGTCCTGTTCCACCTAAACCAAGGTGCCAACTATCACATATGTCTTTCACTAGTCTCTGAAAAGGTGCCTTGGGGATTGCAAAGCCTATAGCTTTCTGTTGCTTCCTGATCTCCTTTAGCACACCTGCACCATGTTTCAATCTCTTGGCCTTTTGCTGGAGCAGGCTCATTGGCTTCCCCTTCCTGCCATGTGCAACTCTTCCCTTTGGAGGCACACTAAATTCCTTGATACCTGCCCCAGCTGTGCTGCAAGCCCTAGGCCCTTGTGCCAGCACTCCTTGCAGTTGACTTGGTTCTTGCCATCACTCTGACAAGCTGCATACAAAGCAATGGAAAGAGATTACAGTCATGGAGAACATGGAATGATACAAGAAGGCAATGACAGGGGTGGATGAAGCAATATTTATAAATTTGCAACAAAACGCAATTTTGATAGTTTGAAATTCCTAATAGCTCACTCTCGCATTTTCCTGCAAATACCTGAAGTAACATGCTATTACATTCCTATAGTGATTTCTCTGTCTTTACAACTAAATACAATATGGATTGAGTTTATGCAAGGAGTGTACAGCCATGGATAACTTGGAAAGACACAAAATCACAATGATAGGGGTGGATGAAGTAACAGTTTTATATTTGCAACAAAACGCGATTTCGACTGTTTGAAATTCCTAAAGCCTTCTCCTCGCGTTTTCTTGCAAATTCATGAGGTAGCATACTGGAACATGCCTTTAGTCATTTCACTGTGTTTGCAACTTGGTGCAGAATGGATTGAGTCTATGGAAGGCAAGAAGTGATCAATCTCTCACTCAACCAGCCCAATTCAAAAGTCTTCCTGCTTGTGGTTGCAGTGGAAAAAGCTAAGGAATGCATATAATATTTATCCTAATATCTAAGCTACATCACATCACTCAGTACCTTATCCTAATATATACTATTAAACAAGAAGATAAGGATATAGAGAGTCTTATTGACCTGGAAGCTATTTGTGGGTGTGCTATGCTGGTGATGAGTACCCTATGCTGGGGATGAACCTGTGCTGCTGGTTAGGATGCTGATGGTGCAGAGTAGGGAGGTAGAGAGGCAAGAGAGCTGAGAGGGGAGGGCCAAGACAGGAGAGATTAAACAGGAGGGAAAAGATTAGTGCAAAATACAAACAAAGCAGCTACTAAATACCACACGTGTGGAATGGAGTCGTTTTTTCACATGTGTGGATGGGACCCAGATCTCTTGGAGTTTGAAACTTGGCACGTGTGAATGGGACACTTTTTGCCTTGGAACTTGTGCCAATCATGATTTCATAATCAGATCCATAACCACTCTTCCCTCCCCGTCTTTCATCACTGCCAGCACCCTCCCATCATCCTTTTCCTTCCCCCTTTGATCCCTTCCTACCCAACACACTCCATCCAGACTGCAACCTGCCTGAAGACTACTACCACTACCAGATCTCCAGGTTACCTAGGCTGCAGCTCAAGTTTGGAAGAGAGCAGAAGATTCACCAGTGCAACTCCATGGAAAAGGAAAAGAAAGGTCAGAGATCTATATTCTTTTCAATGTTTTTTGATATATATTTCTTCCATCCATAGAATTCTTGAATCTTACTGCCCAGGAATTTGGTACATCACCCTAGGATTTGATTGGAGATGGATATCAATAGAACCTAGAAGTTTGCAACAAAATGCGAGGACAGTGCTTAACATTTTCCAAATGGCCCTATATCGCGTTTTCTTGCAAATTCTTATATTCCTTTTGGTTTTCATTTCTTCCTCATTGTTTTGCTTTCTTTGGCCCTGGGGAATTCTTCCTAGTATCATCTACTGTCCAGGAATCTGTGAGATGATCCTAGCATTTGATTGGAAATGGAGAATTTGCAACAAAATGCGAGGAGAGTACTTGACATTTTCCAAATGGCCCTACATCGCGTTTTCTTGCAAATTCCTGTGTCCCTTTTGGTTTTCACTTCTTCCTCATTGTTTTGCTTTCTTTGGCCCTGGGGATTTCTTCCTTGATGATGAGAAAAGTTTTTGCTTTGGAACAGTTGATTCTCAAGCCCCCTCCTTTCAAGAGGAAGCTGGACTTTTCTGTTGCTATACTTACAATCCATAATTAATCCTTGAAACTGTTCTACCTTGCCTTACTTGCTTACTACTGTGTTTGGGTCGAGACAAGAATCTTCTTGCCTTAACACCACCAATAGAGGGCTTGATTGGTACCTCCTTGCCATTTTACCTCCTTGCCATTGGTAGACTTTTTAAAATCCTTTGTGATATGAACATCACCTCCATTATCGGATAATACTTTTTCCAATGCTTGAAGAGCATCCTTTCTATTTTTTTTGGGACGGAGTTTCAAAGCAAATCCAATATACAAAAATACCAATTTCTCAATGATTCGACATAGACCATGCAATGTGCATATGTGAACATTACATAGTGAAATGTCAAGAATGGCCTTGAAGTCAGAGTCAACTTTATCTCTATTAGGTGCTCTCTTCCATCATTTGGAATCCATTACTTGAGCTGATTCTTTGCAGTAAAGACAAGGAGACTTTGAGTTGCCTCCTTTACTAACGTTATACATGCACTTAAGTGTTTTAAGATCCCCCGTCATGTGCCACTCTACTTGAAAATCACCTTTTCCTGCAACATGGAGATTCTCTCCTTGCACTTGTCGTTGAATTATTCTTGGTATTTCCATGTGGTGAAACACCCAATCTAGTGTTTCATGGTCTTCTGTCTTCACCTGTGATTATAGAAAACAAAAGTCTTACTATAAAAGATTTGAAAACAATGACTAAAATCAAGTACGAAACAAAAAATGATCATACCTGGAACGAGCCTAACCACCATATGTGTTTCTCCGACTGCACAATAAAATACTTCGAACTCACTTCAGTCAATGATGTATCAAGTGCTCCATTCATCAATGTAATAGTAATCCTTTCCATTTTCTTTTCCTTTACAACCTCACACTCATCCAGTTTGATAACAAATTTCAAAATGCCTTTGCACTCCTCAAATGTTATTCCATAAAACTCGACCATTCTTCTTTGAAGTTGTTGTAGATCTACAAATATATTGTTCCAAGGGTCATACACAGTGGTTCCTTTACCACCATGAAATATTTCTTCAATATGCATATATTGCCCAATAAACTCATGTATACTTTCATTCAAATGACCTCTTATCCTCCACACGGTTGCTGGATTTGACAGTAAAACTCGTTTAATCCTTTGATCTCTCAAAGTTGAGGATATCGCATGGAAAATCGAACTATATTCCTTCCTGCTAACTCCACTAACATCAAGAGCCTCTTGGATTGTAGTGCCATCAACTTGATTATTAGATATAAAGTCCTCTACAACATTGCGTTTGATTGTTTTGTATTTTTTTTCTTCAATCAAACCTTTTGCTACACCACAAGAAAGCAATTCTTTCATTTGTTTAACAAGAAGAAGGTTGGGATCCATATTTTCTTTTGCAAGCTCCAATAGTTTCCTATAGTAACAACACAATATGCCTATATCATTCAACACCTCCATTCTTGTTTTGCGTTAATGGACAAAATAGATGTAGTCATTTGAGAGCCTTTTTGAAAAAAAAATGAAAAATTTCAAACTAGCCTTGCTTCCTGAATTCTTCGCTTGCATCCACCAGTCCCAGCCTTCAAATTTGCAATGTTTTTAATCTTCCTGCTTCGTAGTCTGTCTCCAAGCACGGTTCTCTTCCTTCTTGCTCTTGTCAACTCTTTTTTACTCTTTGATTGCTCCTCAATTTCATTCTGCAAACTGCTGCTCCAATTTTGCACAAATGGCTATCTCTTGCACAAATGGCTATCTCTTGCATCCTGGCCCCCTTTTCTTGTAGGTACATTGTTTTATATGTTTCTGCAAATGCAGACTGCGCTAAAATATAACCAAGAAGTCCATTTTGTCCATCGCCCGCAAACCTCAATAGTGTGGTTGGATCGACAAATGGAGGTGTAGAGTTTTTTACTAGACATTTTGGATATATGCTTCCATCGCACCATAAGTCAATATGTTGAAGCCCTTCTCTTCTCATATTTTCCCGTTGTTGAGCATTCAGTAGCGTATCCTTTCATCTTTTTTGTGCTGGAGCATATAATTGTTCTTCTAAGTCGATGTGAAGATGGTGTAATCGCTTCTTCTGAGATTGTGACTCACTAGTATCGGCCATTTTTTGTGCTTCTGAGGTTGCAAAGTTTGCTTGTCAATCTCGTAGTCTTTTTGTAATATGAATCGTGGAAGTGTGGCAATATCCATGCAATCATCAAGTTCAGTGATGGATTCTTTATGAGAGGCCTGCACACATCGTCAAAAGAGATGCGAAATCTTCGGGAAACAAAAAAAAACTAAGGAGATATTTAATGCAAAATCATGTTAGTTAGACAAAAGATTATCTTATGCCTTTCTGAACTGACAGTTCTGAGCCACGTTTCCGTATTTTACTATTTTTGAGGTCTTTTAGGAGAGAAATAAATCAAAAAATAGTGAATTTCTTACAGGGCCCCAAAATGAGCTCCCTTTTTTCCTAATGTATTTGTTTACATATTTATATCTACTTTTTTTTATATTTTAAAATTAATAGTGGTTGATTGTGTCACGTAGGGTCCCATATCTGTGAGCTAGAGACTTGCACAAGAGTTGCTAGAGGTGAGATCAAAGATTGATCATCTTAGAGCAGTGTTAACCCTCATTGGACACCTCTCTAATGTGTGATCGCCACTTTTTTATGAAAGGCACGCCACATGATTTATTATGGAGATTATAATTATTAGATTAAGTTTGTGCACAAGCCTAGGCAGCCGTGATAGCCATGGACCTATTTTTTAAGTATGGTCACCCAAGGTGTAAAGGTTGGGGACCAACATAAGGGTCATTTTGTAGTCTCACCACTTGTGAGATCCCTGTCCCCACCGCGCAACAAATTCAGGGGTGCTAGCAGGCGGAAGTAGCACTTCTTGTGTGGGGCAGGGTCCCACACTCGGGGCCTCGCCCACCACGGATATCCGGACACGAGACTAATCCATCGGTTTTTCCAAAACCGAACCCGAAAAAACTTCCTTTGCCCGAAAAGCACGGGCGATTCCACCAGGATAACTTTTTCCTAACGTAGTCAAAAGCCTTAACTAACTGAGCTCATTTGACCGAATTCGTAAGTCCATAGTCAGATCAGGAAAAAAGACTGTACTTAGATCATAGAGACCAACGCTTTTTTCCTCATTGAGAGGCACAGCCGTTGATTCTTTTCCATAGAACAATCTTTGTCCGGAATTTACTTCATCTATCAAACTAAACAGAAATTGAGTCTCGATTCACGGATCCATCAGTCCAGCCTAACCCCATCCAGTTCCATGGGTTAGCCAACCACCCAACCACTGTAGTGATGGGATCCAATTAGGAATTTGGTTAGGTTTTGTCCTGGTACTAGGGAAAAGAGTTCCTAGGACCCCTAGCTAGATATTCATGCAAACATAAAACTAGTCACACCACTTACACACCCAATATGAAATTGCCTTTTTTTTTTCTCAGCATAAGCTATCTTTAAAACAATCCTTTAATGAAACCATTATGTCACTGATCACAATCCTCAAAATCTCTGGTTGAATCCTTATTTCCAATCATTCCTTCATCGGTGTAATTATGGCATCATTGGCAACTAGAACGCTCACCACCTGTTCACTCAGGGGCCTTTTCGATAGTTCCTAGCTCATAGTAACCGGCAATATATTCACATAACAAAATGGAATCTCCGTGGAAGATCAGCAAGATCAACCAACAGATCCATATAAAAGAGCCATGGACTCATCCGTTGAGGACCAGCAAGGTCAATCAACCAGATCCATGCCCGGTTTCAAAAAAAACTCTTACTCCTTGTTCTAATATCTTCCATGACACACGTGTGGGTATCTTCGGTGACCCAGAGCCCGAGCATCGTATGGTCAGCACCCTCTAGGATCCTTCGCAGGTCACCTAACGCTTCACTCATAGGCCGCTTCCTTGGTCCCTTATCCACCATACCGGAAGCTCACCATTTAAATTGAACCGAGGCTGGTCAAGACCTCGGCCGACCTTGCTACGTGAGACGTCCTCCATCGACTCTCCGTCATCAGCAGTTGCATTTTTAACAGATAGATCTCCACGACCTCGTTCACAAGACGGTCAAAATGCTACCCCAGCATTCTTGACATAAAACAGTCATTTACAAACAGGTCACAATTATAGTTTCTATAATGAACTCTCATCTTTCCACATTATCCCTTTATTATCAGTCCACATTACTTATTCCACATTCAATTCATATGCGTACTCATTCTCATCCAATCACATCATTTTCCATCTCATCACATCAGATTCATTCACATCACATATCATTTATTCACATCCCAATTCACAAGTCATCACATCTCATCCATTCACTCATATCGACGTCTCATCATTTCACATACACATTCGCATTCATTATTCCCCATACACATCCACCTTCGTACATCCACATCCATACATCCAATTCCACATCCACATTCATACATACACATCCATATCCACATCCATACATCCATACATCCATATCCACATCCATACATCCATACATCCATACATCCATATCCACATCCACATCCATACATCCATTTCCACATCCACATCCATACATCCATTTCCACATCCACATTCATACATCCATATCCACATCCACATCCACATTCCATATCTACATCCATACATCCACATCCATATCCACATCCACATCTACATTCACATCCACATCCACATCCACATCTACATTCATACATCCACACATCCATTTTCACATCCACATTCATACGTCCACATCCACATCCACATTCATACATCCACATCCACATTTATACATCCACATCCACATTCCATATCTACATCCATACATCCACATCCATATCCACATCCACATCTACATTCATACATCCACATCCACATCCACATCCATACATCCATATCCACATTCCACATTCATACATCCATATCCACATTCCACATTCATACATTCACATCCACATTCACATTCATACATCCACATCCACATCTACATTCATACATCCACATCCACATCTACATCTACATTCATACATCCACATCCACATCTACATCTACATTCATACATCCACATCCACATTCATACATCCACACATCCATTTCCACATCCACATTCATACATCCACATCCACATCCACATCCACATTCCATATCTACATCCATACATCCACATCCATATCCACATCCATACATCCACATCCACATCTACATTCATACATCCACACATCCATTTTCACATCCACATTCATACATCCACATCCACATTCCACATTTATACATCCACATCCACATTCACATACATACATCCACATCCACATCTACATTCATATTCACATTCTCATTCACAAACATCCTCATCCATTCATCCATTTACATTTATCTGATTCATATCACTTCCTTCCATCCATTTACATCTATCTGATTCCTATCACATCTAATTATAGAATGTAAGAGAATTCTAATTTTTTTGATATAAAGATTCTTTACGCATCTAATTAGGCATAAAGACAACTTTAGTAGGAATAACACTGTTATAAAAATCCTTTGATGCATCTATTTATGCATAAATTCAATTTTAAGGTAAATAACACTTTCAAATTAAAAATAAACCTTTTATGCATTTTACTATGCATAAATTCCATTTTAATGAGAATAACACTTTCAAAATAAAAATAAATCTTTTATGCATCTATCTATGCGTAAATTCAATTTCAATGAAAATAATACTTTCGAGTAAAAATAAATCTTTTATGCATCTTTCTATGCATAAAATCAAAATTGATAAGATAAAATTCTTTATGCATAAAATCAAAATTGATGAAAATAACACTTTTGGATTAAAATAAATTCTTTATGCATCTTTCCATGCATAAATCTGATTTAGTAGGAATTAGACTTTTAGAATAAAATAATTTCTCTTATGCATCTAATTTATGCATAAAATCCATTTATGATGAAAATCACAATTTTAATATAAAAAATATCTTTTATGCATATGTTTATGCATACAAATCATTTATGATGAAAATCACTCTTTTAATATAAAATAATTTCTTTTATGCATCTATTTATGCATAAAAATCATTTATGATGAAAATCACACTTTTAATATAAAAAATATATTTTATGCATATGTCTATGCATACAATTCATTTATGATGAAAATCACTCTTTTAATATAAAAGAATTTCTTTTATGCATCCATTTATGCATAAAAATCATTTATGAAAATAACACTTTTAATATAAAAATATCTTTTATGCATACAAATTATTTATGATGAAAATCACTCTTTTAATATATAAAATCTTCTTTTAAACATCCATTTATGCATAAAAATTATTTATGATGAAAATAACTCTTTTATTATAAAAGAATTTCTTTTATGCATCCATTTATGCATAAAAATCATTTATGATGAAAATAACACTTTTAATATAAAAATATCTTTTATGCTTATATTTATGCATACAAATCATTTATCGGGGGAACTTATTTTAATAAGAAGAGATATTTTTCCATCCAAAAATATTTAAAAACTGAATTACCACTCTCTAGAAGATTTTCTCTCTCTAGGCCAAAACTGGTAGTAGAAACAAGATCTTTTTTATTTATGAAGAGGGATTTGACTACAGGGGAAGATACTGGACATCCTGAGAGGCTAGGGAGGTATCTTACATTCTACCCCACTTAAAAAACGCGAGATGTCCTCATCTCGCAGGTGGAGTATGATCTCTTTCATCTTCTTCTTCTTCTTCAATCACTTCCAGCGTTACTGCCTTGGAAGTGGATGGCCAATTTGGGAACAACTCTCTTTGACTTCCTCTATTCTGAGGTGGAGGTCTTGCATTACTTTGGATTGAAACTGCAGGTTGGATAGAGGGTCTACCTCTAGGATTTCCCTGATTTTGGCAGATAGAACTCTGATTACTCTGGACGGAAGGGACGGGAGTCTGGAATCTTGATCCCTGATTTTCCTGCCCTCCTGAAAACCTCGATCCAAAAGGAGTTGGGCAATCCATACTGTGATGTCCAAATCCTTGATAGCTATAGAATTTCACTCTCTTGTTCAAGGGTGGAACTTCTGAAGTTGAAATCCAAGGGATTGAGTTTTGGAAAAAGGACATTTCTTCCATTTTGGAACTTCCCATATCCTGGGTTTGACCCTGATATCTCTTAGGCGGAGGAAGGTTGGAATCATCTTCTAGGAATAAAAACCTTTTGAAAGGTGATGGTGCTCGGTTTGGCGGGACTTTGACATCAAAGGCTTTGGCGAAATCCTTTGCCATCCGAACTGCTTCGGCCATAGAAATAGGTTTGGCATTCTTGACTAAAGTATCCAATGGCTCGTTCATTCCCCGAATGAACCTGGCCACCATCAGCTGCTCTTCATCTAATTGAGGGGAATATTTAAGGAGAAGGGCAAAAGCCTGATGGTACTCTTCAATTGTCCGGCTTTCCTGTTTTAGTTCTAAGAACTCATTCATCTTAGTTTCAAGAAAGCTTGGGGGACAAAACCTCTTTCTGAGGTAAGTCTTGAGATCGGTCCAGGTTTGGGTATTTTGATCGAGACGGTTTGTCTCACAGTGGTTTCTCCATGCCACTCTAGTTGTCTCCACTATCTTCAGCCTTGCAAGAGCCATTTTGCTCTTCTCATTTTACCCGGTGACATCGAAGTATTCTTCCATTGATTCGATCCACTTCTCCACAGCCTCGCCCAAGTTTTCCCCTTCTCCCTTGAAAGGTCCAGGCTGTGAACTATGAAGAGTTTTACGAACATCCAGGTCAAGCTCTTCTTCATCGAGTTGGGGGTTAACATTTCTACCACGACGACCTCAATCCATGTTCCTATCAATACGAATATTCTTATTAAGTCTCTTTATTTATGATTCAATTCCATTTTTTATTCAACTGATTTCGGGGTTCTCTAAATAGGTCGGCTCCCCACAGAGTCAAGGGATAAAGATATTCATATAGAACGCATTATCAGTTAACAATTCATTCAGAGTTATTTCATTCATATCTTTAACACAATAATAGTCCATCAGACTGAATTTTTCTATCTAAACAATCTTCCATGGGGATTTCAAATTTTTTGATTTTTAATTTATCAACCCTTAACTTGATCCACTGATCAAAAGTTAACAGTATTAATCTGCCACCAGCACAATCCACTAATCTCATAGTGATTTGCTGAAGTCATTAACGTCATTCCAGTTAAAAACATCATCACAGGGACTCATCCCACTCATCCTCATTGCGGTTTTGCTCAGCTTATTACATTTCAACCAATTTTTAGGGATCATCATTTTTTCAATCAGAATCCAAATCAACTCATCAGTTCTCAAACCAGAATTTAAAAATCATATCAACCACATTCGAATTCATCATCTGGATAGCATTAATGCTTATAATTTCAAGTCTTAGATTTACTCGTATATAGTGCCAGTAAAGAGTTGCAGTTATACCCTCGGTATATACAGGTAGTCATGGTTCTTGGAACTATCAGGTAAATACCATCATGTCTAAGCCTCAAGCAAGTCAAGGATTCCATACAATTGTCGAAGTTCATCTGAAGACCCAATTACTAATTTACGAATTTCAATTTGAATATCAAATTTTATGAATTTTATCACACAATTATAACCTTTTAGTGCTTCTTGATAAATTTTTGACAAATTTGGCTTCTCGGTTGATTCTTATTAGAGCCAAATAGCTCTGATACCAATTGTGAGATTCATGTCCCCACCGCACAACAAATTCAGGGGTGCTAGCAATGGAAGTAGCACTTCTTACGCGAGGCAAGGTTCCACACTCAGAGCCTCGCCCAACGGATATTCGAACAAGAGACTAATCCATCGATTTTTCCAAAACCGAACCCGGAAAAACTTCCTTTGCCCGGAAAGCACGGGCGATTCCACCAGAATAACTTTTTCCTAACGTAGTCAAAAGCCTTAACTAGCTGAGCTCATCTGACCGAATCCGTAAGTCCATAGTCAGATCAGGGAAAAAGACTGTACTTGGATCATAGAGACCAACGCTTTTTTCCTCATTGAGAGGCACAACCGTTGATTCTTTTCCATAGAACAATCTTTGTCCGGAATTTACTTCATCTATCGAACTAAACAGAAATTGAGTCTCGATTTACGGATCCATCAGTCTAGCCTAACCCCATCCAGTCCAACCAGTGTAGTGATGGGATCCAATTAGGAATTTGGTTAGGTTTTGTCCCGAGTACCAGGGAAAAGAGTTCCCAGGCTCCCTAGCCAGATATTCATGCAAACATAAAACTAGTCACACCACTTACACACCCAATATGAAATTGCCTTTTTTTTTCTCAGCATAATCTATCTTTAAAACAATCCTTTATGAAACCATTATGTCACTGATCACAATCCTCAAAATCTCTGGTTGAATCCTTATTTCCAATCATTCCTTCATCCGTGTACTTATGGCATCATTGGCAACTAGAACTCTCACCACCTGTTCACTCAGGGGCCTTTTCGATAGTTCCTAGCTCATAGTAACCGGCAATATAGTCACATAACAAAATGGAATCTCCGTGGAATATCCACAAGATCAACCAATAGATCCATATATACAAAAGAAACATGGACTCATCCATTGAGGACCACCAAGGTTAATCAACAAGATCCATGCCCGGTTTCAGAAAACAAATGTTACTCCTTGTTCCAATATCTTCCACGACGCACGCGTGTGGGTATCGTCGACGACCCAGAGCCCGAGCACCGTATAGTCAGCACCCTCTAGGATCCTTTGCAGGTCACCTAGCGCTTCACTCATAGGCCGCTTCCTTGGTCCCTCATCCACCATACCGGAAGCTCACCATTTACATCAAACCGAGGCTGGTCAAGACCTTGGCCGACCTTGCTACGCGAGACGTCCTCCATTGGCTCTCCGTGGAGTTGCAACTTTAACTCCACGACCTGGTTCACAAGACGGTCAAAATTCTACCCCAGCATTCTTGACATAAAATAATCATTTACAAACAAGTCACAATTACAGTTTCTATAATGAACTCTCATATTTCCACATTATCCCTTATCAGTCCCACATTACTTATTCCACATTCAATTCATATGTGTACTCATTCTCATCTAATCACATCATTTTCCATCTCATCGCATTAGATTCATTCACATCACATATCATTTATTCACATCCCATTCACAAGTCATCACATATCATCCATTCACTCATATCGACATCTCATCATTTCACATACACATTCGCATTCATTATTCCCCATACACATCCACCTTTGTACATCCACATCCGTACATCCAATTCCACATCCGCATTCATACATACACATCCATATCCACATCCACATTCATACATCCATATCCACATCCACATCCATACATCCATACATCCATTTCCACATCCATATCCATATCCACATCCACATCCATACATCCATTTCCACATCCATACATCCATTTCCACATCCACATTCATACATCCATATCCACATCCACATCCATACATCCATTTCCACATCCACATTCATACATCCATATCCACATCCACATTCATACATCCACATCCACATTCCATATCTACATCCATACATCCACATCCATATCCACATCCACATCTACATTCATACATCCACACATCCATTTTCACATCCACATTCATACATCCACATCCACATCCACATTTCGTATCTACATCAATACATCCACATCCACATCTACATTCATACATCCACATCCACATCCACATCTACATCCACATCCATACATCCATATCCACATTCCACATTCATACACCCATATCCACATTTCACATTCATACATCCACATCCACATATCCACATCCACATTCACATTCATACATCCACATCCACATCTACATTCATACATCCACATCCCCATCCACACATCTATTTTCACATCCACATCCACATCCACATTCCATATCCACATCCATATCCACATCCACATCCACATCTACATTCATACATCCACACATCCATTTTCACATCCACATTCATACATCCACATTCCACATTCATACATCCACATCCACATTCACATTCATACATCCACATCCACATCTACATTCATATTCACATTCTCATTCACAAACATCCTCATCCATTCATCCATTTACATTTATCTGATTCATACCACTTCTATCCATCCATTTGCATCTATCTGATTCCTATCACATCTCATCGCATCTAATCACATCCATTTACATCTCTATCTGATTCCTATCACATCTCATCACATCTAATCATAGAATGTAAGAGAATTATATATATATATATATATATAAAGACTCCTTATGCATCTAATTAGGCATAAAGATAACTTTAGTAGGAATAACACTTTTATAAAAATCCTTTTATGCATCTATTTATGCATAAATTCAATTTTAAGGAAAATAACACTTTCGAATTAAAAATAAACCTTTTATGCATTTTACTATGCATAAATTTTATTAGAATGAGAATAACACTTTCAAAATAAAAATAAATCTTATATGCATCTATCTTTGCGTAAATTTAATTTCAATGAAAATAATACTTTCAAATAAAAATAAATATTTTATGCATCTTTCTATGCATAAAATCAAAATTGATAAGATAAAATTCTTTATGCATCTATCTATGCTTAAAATCAAAATTGATGAAAATAACACTTTTGAATTAAAATAAATTCTTTATGCATCTTTCCATGCATAAATTTAATTTAGTAGGAATTAGACTTTTAGAATAAAAGAATTTCTCTTATGCATCTATTTTATGCATAAAATCCATTTATGATGAAAATCACACTTTTAATATAAAAAAATATCTTCTATGCATATGTTTATGCATACAAATCATTTATGATGAAAATCACTCTTTTAATATAGAAGAATTTATTTTATGCATCTATTTATGCATAAAAATCATTTATGATGAAAATCACACTTTTAATATAAAAAAATTTCTTTTATACATATGTTTATGCATACAATTCATTTATGATGAAAATCACTCTTTTAATATAAAAGAATTTCTTTTATGCATCCATTTATGCATAAAAAGCATTTATGATGAAAATAACACTTTTAATATAAAAATATCTTTTATGCATATGTTTATGCATACAAATCATTTATGATGAAAATCACTCTTTTAATATAAAAAAATTTCTTTTATGCATCCATTTATGCATAAAAATCTTTTATGATGAAAATAACTCTTTTATTATAAAAGAATTTCTTTTATGCATCCATGTAATTCTTCTTTGGATTGGGACGTCATGGCTGTGCATGACAGTGATTTGGAATGCTCTATTGAAGATCATTTGCATTCGGATCTGGATGACATGCATGCACATGGAAGCAAAGAGGATGATGCCTTGGGATTGGCTCTGATGATAAGAAGGAAGAGGAGTTGGATGCAGAATGCTTTGAGGATGATTCTTTGCCAGATTCTACAAGGGAGGAGGATGGGGTAGAGACTTGTGTGATGAAGTGAAGACTGTTTGCAATGCGGATGTGGAGAGCATGAAGGAAGATCCTATTGTTATGGATTTTCTTGGATAGCTTGATGGTGGTATGGTACCTGCGATGAATGATATGGTACCTGCGAGACGATGAATGATATGGATGTTTTTCCTTTTGATGCATTATATGTGCTGGGGAGTCTTTGGACGATGATACCAGGGGGGTTGGCAACACTCAAGAAGATATGCATGTAGATTGGGCTGATGAAGAGCGTTGTGATATGAGTATTGTGCTTGAGGATGATATGTGGGCAGTTGCTAGCCTTGATGAGAACAAGAGCCAGAGATAGACATGGATGCAAATATGGTTGAGAATGTAACTAAGGCTTCTTTGCATGTTGCTGAAATGCTAAAAACAAAGTCCATGGATGACAAGAATTCTGAATCAGTTGAGTTGTATGGTTGTGAAGAGATGCCTATTTTACAAGAGTTGGAAGTGCTTGTGGACACTGCTGTTGGAAAGGATGTGGATTTTTGTGTGCATAAAGGTCAAAATGTTGGAACTTGGCCCTCATTGGTATTGATGAATTGGATGCTAGATGTTGCAATGCCACAAGTTTTGAAGACAAGGAGTTTTGTTGTGGGTGAAGTGCTCTTTCATGGTTTATTTGAAGAGCGAATGCTTGAGGGTGATGCTGCGTGGTCAAAGTCTGTGAATGCTTATCAAATGATGGACGAAAATGATTTTGTGGCACATATGGTTGACATTTGGTATGTAGTGATGCAGCTATTATTTTGCACAGATGTTGGGAAATGGGATAGTGAGTTACAGCAGACTCCTTTTGATCCTGGTGTGGATAGCTATTGGACTTTATCTTTTTGCTGATGAGCATAAATGCTCTAGCAGGCTAGGGGTTGGGCAAAGTATGTCAAGCAAAATTTTGTAAAAGTGTTTTGGGCTTGTGTACATATGGGATGCATGGCATGCAAAAAAGCTTTGCCCTGAATGCCTTGGCAAGTGCTTGAGGTTTGAAGTTTTTTTTCACTACAGCACTGTGTATGGCTACTAGTGGGAAACGACCTTATGATAGGCGGTGCTCTTGGTGGGCTAAAATTAGGAAGCATGTGGATGCTCAGGCCGGCTGGTAAAAGGACGAGCGTGCACGATCATCAAAAAATGGAAGCACAGAGAGAGAGGAGAAGTTCTACAGGGCGCTGCTCTTAGTGATTGTGTATGCCAAGTGTGGTGCTGTTTTCAAAAGCTGTCAAGTGCTAGTGGCCATCGCAGCTCATATACATGATCGCTACAGTAGTAGCAGTGGTGGGCTTTCTCAAAGTGATGGCGATGGCAATATTTCTACTGCGGTGGCTGGTGTCTAAGAGAGCAGAGAGCTTTTTGTGTGTTACCTTGTTGAGTTGCCGCCTTTGAGCACAGACTGTGTGCGTATTGCTTCATTGGGTTGCTGCCGGCCCCAGAGTTCGTTGTGTTTGGCGCAGTTGCTGGTAGCGCAACAGATGTTTACCTTGTTGGGGTGTAGCTCGTAGTAGCGAGCAGAGAGGTGTTGTTTTGTTGGGCTGCTGCTCTCAGCCATGGCCCAGGTATATGTTGCCAAGATGAATGGGGGACAGCCTTGTGAGTATACATCTTGTGTGTTGATTTGAAGGTGTCATGTATGAGAGATGGTGTGAACTGTGTGTCGGAAGAAGCTTGTATAGAAGTGTTGGTTGGGAATTCAAAGATGGATGATATAGGTGATGTATTTGGCTATGGTTTGTGTGTTTGTATCCTGTGTGTTGATTTGAAGGAGAAGGCGTGATTGACGTGTTTGGTGGTGTAGTCCACGGGTTTACACTCTCACAGCGCACCTTGTGCCAACCTTCGATTACCTTGTCATGTACACAGTGAGAGCATATGTGTTTGCTAGGTGTTTACTTTGACTATGGTTCCCCTGTTTTGTGCTAGTGATTCCAAGGTTGGGGGAGTGGGAAGCTATAGAGGCCTTTTCTTGTTTTTTTTCCACTCAACATGTTTCAAAAAAACTTCTCCAATCCAAAAAAATATAGATTTTTTTTAATAAATTAAAAATTTCCAAACTTGTTCGCGGCATCTGTAGGACCTTACTCCATTCTATAATCACATGCACATACAATCTAGGCGTGTATTAGAGGCCGATATAGATGATAGTGCATCTATCAAGCTAGGTACGTACTAGCATACACTGGGTTCAAGACCTTCGATTGGAACCCAGTTTAGCATTGTACAAGGACTTGTATACTAAGGACTAGTGATATATCATCAAATTTCAACTCAATGGAAGGATCCCCATGCCCAAGAAGTGAGAACCCTAACCAAGTCTCACTAGTCAAACTAACTACCAATCTTTTTGGCTGCGTAGCTAGCTACCTTAGAGGTTTGGTCTCAACTGCTACCTGTGAAACTGTTGCCATATACATAGGCAGTGATGTGTGTGAACACACTTAGGACCGCCGGGGCACTTTTTCCCTCTTTAGGAGGTTTTTTCCCCCGGCTTGTATATACGCCCATCACTCTAGGGCTAACTTATCTTTTGTACATTGACACAATCTAATACACTTTGTGTTGTGTGCATTCTTGCTTCTTCTTCTCCAAGCTTTGTGTGCTTTCCTGCAACCCTAATTCCAACAATTGGTATCAGAGCAGGCATCGGCTCCCAGGGCTACACTGTCAGCACCCTCCGACTCACGTTCTCTGATTGAGGTGAGTTTTCCAAGCGCTTGCAGGTCCCTATACTCTGCAACTAAGCCCGTACGGCCGGAATGTACATCAGCTGGACATAAAGACTGCGTTCTTAAATGGAGATTTGCGTGAGGAAGTGTATGTATCGCAGCCTCGTGGTTTTGTTCAAAGAGGGCAGGAAAACAAAGTGTGCAGGTTGAAAAAGGCTTTATATGGTTTAAAGCAAGCTCCACGAGCTTGGTATGAAAAAATACATGCATATTTGACTGCACATGGGTTTCAGAATAGTCCAACAGAAAGCACTTTGTATGTTAAACGTGTGGATGGTGTACATCTAATCATTGCTCTCTATGTCGATGACATGCTGCTCACAGGACCAAATGAGAGTCATATTGCTGATTTTAAGGCTGATTTGAATGCCTCTTTTGAGATGTCAGATTTGGGGCATTTGCATCATTATTTGGGGATACAATTTAAGCAGTGTGATGGAGGTATTGCTTTGTGTCAAACAAAGTATATTGAGACATTGTTGCGGAGATTTGGCCTTGAAGACTGCAAGCCTATTGCTACTCCAATGGAGACAGGTTTGAAGTGGAGTCTTCATGATGCTGGAGATCACTTTGATGTCACACTCTATCAGACAGCTGTTGGTTGCCTCATTTATGTATGCATTACGAGGCCAGACATTCAGTTTGCTGTCTCACAGGTGAGCAGGTTTATGCATAGCCCAGGGTCTCAGCATTGGAAGGCAGTTAAACGCATCTTTCGCTACTTGAGTGGCACCATACATCTTGGGTTGTTTTATCCCAAGGGGGGACCGTTGCCGCCAGATTTACATGCTTTTTCGGACTCAGATTGGGCTGGTTGCTATGACACAAGAGTGTCCACAAGTGGTTTTTGTTTCATGCTCGGTAGCTCATGCATATCTTGGTTGAGCAAGAAGCAACCTACTGTGGCCACTTCTAGTTGTGAAGCTGAGTACAGGGCAGCTTTCACAGCTACGGTTGAGTGTGTGTGGCTCAGACGGCTTATGGCTGACTTGGGTGTTGGACAGGAGTCTGCCACCTCTATCTTCACTGACAGTCAGAGCGCATTGGCAGTTGCGAGAAACCCAGTTTTTCATGCTCGCACAAAGCACATTGAGGTGCATTATCACTATGTCAGGGAGAGACTCTCAGCAGGAGAGATCAGCTTGGCCTATGTGCCAACACAGGACAACCTCGCCGATCTTTTCACAAAGGCGCTTCCTCGTGAGAAGTTCGAAGCTTTCCGCAAAGCTTTGGGCTTGCTCCCCTTTGTGGATTGATCTACTTCGGGCATGGCACTCCCCTATACATGAGTGCCAGCTCTCGTTCACACCATCACTCCCAGGGGGGATTTGTTGCCATATACATAGGCAGTGATGTGTGTGAACACACTTAGGACCGCCGGGGCACTTTTTCCCTCTTTAGGAGGTTTTTTCCCCCGGCTTGTATATACGCCCATCACTCTAGGACTAACTTATCTTTTGTACATTGACACAATCTAATACACTTTGTGTTGTGTGCATTCTTGCTTCTTCTTCTCCAAGCTTTGTGTGCTTTCCTGCAACCCTAATTCCAACAAAAACAAACCTTATGACTTACATATCATGAAAAGATGCAAGGAAGAAGAGAGCTTGAGCTCTTGCAAGCACACACACACTCACACAAACCCTAGAAGAGAACACACAAGGTGAGAGGCTAAAGATTCTTCTTCTTCTTCACACAACAAAAGAGGTCGACCAAAGAAGATAAAGTGACTAACACACATAATAGAGTATATACAAGTGGTCCATAATGTGAACACGCTAAGAGGAGTGGGTAGATGCGGACTAGTTGGTGTAGTCCAACTGTAGAATATCTGCGAAGATATGTCAGTGGTGCCAGCTACCAAACCTGCCAGTGATGTAAATGTCAAATGGTCATGCAAGCGTCTCATGAGTGTCAGCTCATGTTGAGCTTGACAACTCAACACTCCTCCTCAAGCTGAACTCACTCTAGCTCATGAACTCCAAGCATATCTTGAAATATGTGGAGCTTCTCAGCTCTCCTAAGGCCTTTGTGAAGATATTAGCGACTTGATTCTATGTGTTGATGCGTAGGCCAAGTCGATGTCGCCTGCCAAGACTCTCTCCTTGATGAAGTGGTCCTCAATGTGTCTCATCCGCGCATGGAAAACTGGGTTCCTGGCTAAATGTATACTACTAAGATTGTCACAATATATGAAAACCTTTCTCTCCACATGTAACCCCAAATCAGCACAAGTAGCTTGCGTAACCAAGCTACCTCACATGCTGCCACTGTAGCTCCTCTATACTCTGCCTCTGTACTCGACAAGGCAATTGTGGGCTGTTTCTTGCTGCTCCATGTCATAGCAGCACTCCCCCCCAATGAAAACATAAATCCACTGGTAGATCTCCTGTATGAGATGCTACCTGCCCAATTTTCATATGTGTACCCATATATCTCCAATGGTACACTTGCTACATAAAACAATGCATAATCAACAGTATGTCGCACACTGTCAAGATGTGGTTTGCATGGAACCTACATAAACTGGCTCTCTAAGCCAACAATGTAACTCAAATTTGGCCTGCTGATCGTCGTGACATAGATCAGAATCTCCACAATCTTTCTATACATAGTGGGATCCTCCAATATATAACCTGCATCCGCACTAAGCTTGCCATTTCGATCTAATGGCACCGAGATTGACTTACAATCAGCCATCCCATACTTGGAAAACATGTCTAATACATACTGTCTCTATGACAACCAAATACCCTTAGGTGTGTGAATGACCTCAATTCCCAAAAAGTAGTGCAGATCTCCCAAATCCTTTATCTCGAACTTCCTTTTGAGAAGACTTTTCACATGCTCGATCTCTTCCAAGTTGTCACCCCCAACAATAAGATCATTTCTACATAAATGGTGATGATCACAATACCCTTATCACTCTTGCGCACATACAAAGAGTGATCTGCATCTGCCATATGAAAACCAATAGTGACAAGATACTTAGCGATCTTGTCATGCCATGCTTGTGGAGCTTACTTCAGCCCATACAAAACCTTATGAAGCTTACATATATACTTTGGGTGACCTGTATCCTCAATACCTGGTGACTGATCCATGTACACCTCTTCTTGCAAGTCACCCCATGCAAGAACACATTTTTTACATCTATTTTATGTAAAAACCAACCTTTAGCTCTGCCACCACAATCACAACTCTCACAGTTGCTATCTTTGCAACAACTAGGGCAAATGTCTCCTCATAATTAATCCCATGTGTATGCGTATATCCTTTGGCTACCAATCTAGCCTTATACTTACTTATGCTACCATCACTGTTATGTTTCACCTTATACACCCACTTACAGCCAATAGCTTTCTTGCCTTCATGTAATGGCACCAAATCCCAAGTCCCATTTCCATACAATGCATCCATCTCCTCATCCATAGCTTTCTCCCAACACACATTTTCAATAGCCTCATCAAAGAATCCCAAGCTCCTCATCAAGTCTCATCTCTGAGCCACTAGAATCACCATCAAGAGAATGCCCTGTAGAAATATTAGGCATACAAAGGGGCTCAACCACTTTCTCTTTGCCTTTATGTGATGTACCAACTACGTTTTCAGGACTGGTATTATGACGCAACCTGCCACTCCATGGTTTATTAACAGAACCATTGAATGAGGACTCTCTTGGTCCACTCAATGACTATGATTGCTGACTTTCATTCTATGCAACCACATTTCCACTTACATCAGTCCCAACAGCATCTTTTTCAGCAGCATACCACTACTCATCTCATCAAATACAACATCCTTGCTTACCCTCAATTCACGTGTAGTAGGATTATAATGTCTATATTCCTTTTTCTCAAGGGAATACCCAATAAACACACATTTTTATGCTTTTGGATCCAACTTAGTATGCAACTCATCAGGAACATGCACATATGCAATACATCAAAAAACTTTCAACTGAGACAAATCAAGTTTCTTGCTAGTAAACTTCTCCTCTAGCGTTACATATCATGTATGGCTACTATAGTAGGAGATATAAACTACTGTAGACAGAGCCTCAGCCCAATAGCTATGCAGCATATTCTTCTCTGCCACCATCAATTCTCGTGCTATCTCTGTAATGTGCCTGTTTTTCAACTCAGCAACTCCATTTTGCCGCGGAGTGGATCTACATGTAAATTGTCTCTGAATGCCATTCTTTCACAAGAATTCATAGAAATCATTGGAGAAGTATTCTCCCCCTCCATCTGACCTTAAAAACTTCACATGCTTTCTTGTCTATTTCTCAGCCACCATTACTCTGAAATTCTGAAAATGAGTGAAAAATTCACTCTTCTCCTTCATAAAATACACCCACACTTTCCTCGTGTGGTCATCAATGAATGTTACGTAGTACTTGTAGATGTATTCTTTGCTGGACCCCATACATATGAATGCACAACATCTAGTACATTCCTGCTCACATTTTTGTCATGTGGAAATACATGTTTTGTTTGCTTTACAAATTGATATGCTTCACAAACTTTTTGCATACCTTCAACTTTAAACTTAGAGAGCCCTGTCACAATTTCTTTAGTCTGCATAGACTTTATTCTTTGCACATTTACATGCCCAATTCTCTTATACCAAATGTCTGTATCTACAACAACTCTTGAACTGTTTGCAAACATTGCAGCACTCACTTTAGGCATATTTACATTCAATGTAAACATCCTGTCCACTTTGTTGTCTTTTGCAACTAATCTACACTTATCTTTAAAGTCTTTTACATAGTAGCCCCATCACGGTTAAACTAGACCTGCAAACCCTACTCAATCATCTAGCCCTAACAGAAACTAGATTCTTTGTAATGTTTGGAACACGAAGTACATCTGTAAGGTACTTCACCTTACCATCCTGCATACACAATGGCACATCTACAACATGGGCAATCGAATGAGCAGTCCCCTATTTCAACAAAATCTGATCTTTCAAGACTCTTCATTTCCTTGAACCATTCACCATGACTTGTCATGTGGTTTGAAGCACCTGAGTCAACATACTATACATCCTCCTTACATGCTGCTACATTATTTCCAGACATAGCATTAACTAAATGTTGCATAACAAACATGTTGCATTAACTACATGTTGCATAACAAACAACCTCTTATTATCCTCATTATTTCTGCTAGATGATTCATAGTTATTTTGCTACGCTTTTCCATTTCGCATGTCACTCTGCTTCTTATAGCAATCTGCCTGCACATGTCCAGGCGGCTTACCACAATAAAAACACCCTCATGTATCATTATGTTGCCTTTGCCAATTAACACAACCTCTTTGACTCCCCCTGCCTCTAAACTGGCCTCTTCCACTTATCTGTTGTTGTTTCCTGGGACTGTTGCTGTGCTGACCATAATTCTGATTACCTGTTTGGGCACCACCATGACCTCTACCTCATCCTCTACCTACACTTGAGTAGAAGGCCTGCTACTCCAAATTGTTTTTATTTGTGAAGACTGTTTTAAATCTTCACCCAAATCTTCACCCAAATCTTCACCCAAGTTATTCTCCTCAATGATTAGCATTGACACCAAATTTGTGAAGTTGGGAATGTTCTCCCAAGTCTGAATAAACATCTTGAACGCCTTGTATTGTGGCTCGAGACCACGCAGACACACTTCCACCTTATCATTATCATCAACAAAAACACCAATTGATGCAAAGGATTCCACAATGCCCTTGATCTTTAAAGCATAATCATTCATAGACATATTCTTCTTCTCCATAGTATGAAGCTCATTCTTCAACTGAATCTCTCGTGCCTTGGTGTTAGTTTCATATAGCTTCACCAAGGTGTCCCATGCCTCCTTAGGTGACATGGCCATCCTATATATGCCCAATAATGGTGTCCTATATACTAATAGAAAGCTAATACATGACTTTCCTTGCTCCTTGATTCCAATTATGGAACTCTTTTATATCTACAGAGAGCAGTTGGATTAATCTCCAGTATCTCCGGTGCCTCCTCATGTTCACCTTCAATGTAGTCCCAGTAAACTTTTTCGATCAGGAAATTTGTCATCAATTTAAACCTCCAAGCATGGAATTTTTTCTTATTAAGCTTCTCTACAAAAAAATCTGGTTTATTCCATCATTCGACGTCTTTTTTGCAACACAAATTTACCAAAAACAACACTCTTGTTTGACCTGCACAAACTGTTGTATTCTTTGCAAAGCGGTACTATACTGCACCCAGACTATCACAACCAGTGACCTCAATTTTCATACATACACCAAATGGCAACTTTGAGACCTCTTTTTTGCAGTACACACAGTGTCTGCACAACCAATCGCCATTCTTGTAGTTCCAAAAATAGAGTTTTGCAGAGAATTGAAACTTACCTGCAGTGCCCGTGAATGCCTGCGAACCAAAAAACGGAGGTCCGAATGTGCCTAGAACATGTTTCGACCCGAAAAAATTATTATGTATAATGGACAGTATAGTTTCCCTGTAGCTCTCCTCCTGTGAAGAAAGCTCCTCAATCAGAGTTCATTTGCCGGTCTCCCTGAAGAGCTCCTGACAAGGGTGTAGTAGCCAACACAAAGGGGGAAGAGTAGATGTGAAGCTCTTACCCTTGTACCACTTCTTGTGCTTCTATTGCTTGATGCTCAGCCCTTAGCATGAACCAAGATCAGATACCATGAAAAGATGCAGGGAAAAAGAGAGCTTGAGCTCTTTGCAAGCACACACACACTCACTCACAAACCCTAGAAGAGAACACACAAGGTGAGAGGCTGAAAATTCTTCTTCTTCTTCACACAACAAAAGAGGTCTACAAAGAAGATAAAGTGACTAATACACATAATAGAGTATATACAAGCAGTCCATAATGTGAACACGCTAAGAGGAGTGGGTAGATGTGGACTAGTCAATGTAGTCGACTAGTGGATGTAGTCGATGTAGTTGAGTTGTAGAATCTTTGGCGAAGATATGTTGGTGCCAGCTACCAAACCCGCTAGTGATGTATGTCAAACAATCATGGCACTACATGAGGATGCATTGGTCTAAACGATGGTGGGGGTAGATGTGCAACATACGGCATGTGCCCTACTGGTGCCCCAATAGGTGCTCTAGTCATGTGGGCATTAGGTGAAGCTGGTCTCATTGTAGCCAGGAGTTGGTAGCACACTCACTCTAGGGAAGGGATGTTTTATGGGTGCACTAGAATGAGATGTGACCCCTCTAGGAATGGTAATACTAGATATGCCAGGCACAGAAGGATCCATGTGTGAAGTGGTATTGGCTACTGTAGTAACCGTGGGGCATGTGGCTCAAAGAAAATTCTGCAATAGTCATAGCTTCCATAGTTGGTGTGATGCCATCCACCACTGGATAAGGCAGTGTATTAGTATTGTCTTGGGTAGGGGCACCTCTAGGATCTAAAAAAGTGAAGCTCATGCTAGTCTGCCCCCTTGAGTCCCAGTATCATGGCCTTGTAGGTTAGAAGATGTGGGTTGGTATAGCAAGGCAATACTATAAAAGTATGATCCACTAGGCTCATAGGAGGTGTCACCATTTCGCTCCTTGTGGTGGGCATTCTTGCTTTGGACGTCCCTACTTGCGCCATACATCTTTGAACCATTTCGCTCCTTGTGGTGGGCATTCTTGCTTTGGACGTCCCTACTTGCGCCATACATCTTTGAATCCTTTCATGTTCAATGACCCTATATATACAATCGTAGATACCTTGAAATCGTTCCTCCTCTCTTTTGGCCCCAGATATGGATTGGACATTCCCTTTCCAACTAACACCATACGCTTGGCCTATGGCGAGATCCATGAGAATCTATGTGGATGCCTCATACTCCCAATCATTTGTGAGAAGATGTTGATCCATGATTTGCAAGCTTACATCTTTTCCTGAGGTAGACACA
The DNA here is from genome assembly GCF_041138505.1 of Cibotium barometz. Taxonomy (NCBI): domain Eukaryota; kingdom Viridiplantae; phylum Streptophyta; class Polypodiopsida; order Cyatheales; family Cibotiaceae; genus Cibotium; species Cibotium barometz. Next base: position 21,037,293 of record NC_141106.1, read on the forward strand.
ATGTTATTGCTTGTGTCGAGAATATTGGGCACTACTTGTGCAGTCTTGGCTTGGGTCTCATTTTGGGTGTATTGGGTTGTTTGGGCTACTAATCATTGTTGTGCCAATCACAAAGTCGCTTCTTCCTTTGCTCTAGTAGCTTGGATTAGTGTCTCTACTACATGCACTTCTTTAAATGTCCTACCATTGGGCATAATCACTTGTGCAGGGGGTGGTTCTTTTAATTTCCTACCATCAGGCAGCATAAGCACTTGTGCAGGGGGTGGTTCGATGGTCACAGTCACATCAACAGCCAGCAGGTGCAATAAGAGCTGTATGGACAGGGATATCAACATGAGCACTCCCTCTTTGCGCAACGATGAGAGTACACCAAGTGTCTCTAGAGTTAACCTCAACTTCATCATATGTTCTATTGAGATGTCAAGCTCAACATGAGCTAACACTCACAAGGCTCTTCCTAAGTCCTTTCAGCAACCTAGAAGCTTTTACTAACTGAAGATCTGGGGATCCGAAAACTCAAGTTCCTTGAACTTTGTTCCTGTGAAGGTCATGGAAGGAAATGGTTCCATTGTGACAATGTATATCAACTTGCTTTTTGTGGAGCCAATCCATTCCAAGGATCCCGACAAAAACTCCCAGAGGTAAGACTTTGAACTGACAGCCGGTTACATTACCATCTAGTTTGAATTGGATAAGATCTGTCTCATGGTGAGTGAAAAGAATCTTCCCACTGGGGCCAATTCAACTTGCATAGGTTTCCTTGATTTCTATTCTAAGACTAGCTTACGCAAGCATCCAAGGAAAATGAATGAATGAGAACTGCCTGAATCAATCAAAAGCTTAAAAGGCTTACCCTGATATTCTGCTGGAGTATGGATGACTGAGAATTGGTTAGGCCCTTGGTTTTCCCAATGGGAGTGTCGATGATTGAGGGAAAGGGAGTACAAGTGGGAGTGAGCCAAAGATGCCACCAAGAACCCATAGATACCCCCAAGCCAACATCAGGCATTCAACCAAATGGGGAAATTCTTCACCACACGCATCCCAACAACCAAGATGATGATGAAATCATCTGCATGAGCAATGTTTTTGCATCACAAAACTCCAACTCTGAATTTTCGAAAATGGAATCAAATCAGATTTCAGTTCAAAGCTCTCAAAGAGAGTACTTTGAATTTGAGAATTCCATGTTTTTTACAAGTTTCCTTCACTTAGTGCTGCAAGGTGAAGGGCAGGTCTCAAATGATGCCCAAGATCATGAAGATGGGCCTGAAATGCATCAAATTTCAAATCAGAGAAGTAACTCTGAATGTCTCAAAATTCAAATTTTATGTAAATCAGTAGATCATGACAAGGAACTACATCTGAAATTGTGACTACTCTGGCTGCAGTCTGAGGCGGAACTCTTTCTCTTTGGTTACCCCAGTTTTGGGAGGGAGTTCTGAGGTTACTCTGGATAGAGGCAGATGGCTGAGCTGGAGTTCTTATGGGGTTACCCTGGCTTGGGCGAGACGGACCTTGATTGGATTGGTAAGAAGGGGTTGGTCTCTAAACTCGAGGTCCTTGAATTCCCTGTCCCCTTGACATGGCAGGAGTCAGGCAGTCTTTCAATAGGTGACCAAAACCTTGGCATCCAAAACATCGGTTTTCACTTCTGAGCTCATCCCTCTGATTTCTTGAAAGAGGTGGGGCTCCTGAGAAGTATTATGGGGGAAGGGTCTTCCTTCACTTCAGAATCTTCCTGCATCCTGATTCTGATTCGAGCCTTGCTACCTCTTTGGGGGTGGAAAGTTTGAAGTACTTCCCTGGGCTTGGAATCTTTTAAAGTTAGAGGGTGTAGGCTTTGGCGGGACCTTTACTACAAAGGCTTTGGCAAAATCTTTTGCCATTCTTACTGCTTCAGCCATGGACACTAGCTTGGCATTTTTGACCAGTGTGTCCAAGGGTTCGTTCATTCCCCAAATGAACCTGGCCATGAGATGTTCTTCATCTAAAGGTGGTGAATATTTGAGTAGAAGAGCAAAGGCCTGGTGATATTCCTCGGTGGTTTTGCTCTCCTGCTTTAGCTCTAAGAATTCGTTCATTTTGGTTTCCAAAAATCCAGGGGGACAAAATCTCTTTCTTAGATAGGTTTTTAGGTCGTTCCAGGACTGACTATTTCTATCCAGACGGTTGGTGTCACAGTGGTTCCTCCATGCTACCCTGGCTGTTTCCACTATTTTCAGCCGGGCAAGAGCCATTTTGCTTCGCTCATTGTAGCTTGTGACGTCAAAATATTCTTCCATGGCTTCCACCCATTTCTCCACAGCCTCGCCCAGGTTCTCCCCTTGTCCTTTGAAGGGTCTTGGCTGAGTCCTATGAAGAGCCTTGCAAACATCAGGGGGTCAAGCTTGTCATCTTCAAAGAGAGGGTCTGGCTGACGGCCACGGTTTCCTCGTCTCATGATTGTGCCAAAAATTTATATATTATTAAATTTTTATTCTGATATCATCTACAAGATCCTAAGACTTAAGAGGTTGGGAAAACAATTTCTTAAACAAGACAATGATCTTATTGGAGATCTATGACATATGTCTGATAACAGATTTTTCTTTATCAGATCGTTCGTAAACAATCACTTATACAACAGGGAATTTTTTTCTCCAGAAAACATTTCTATATTTATATAAAAGTTACAATACATAGAGCACCTCAGCTCCAGAATCACCGCCTCAGTCGTAATCACATAAAGAAGCAAAACTGTGAAGAAGACATACCATGGTACATATGATTCATTACACAAAGAGGTGCTGTAATTCTATTTCTCGGGATAAAGCGGCTAAGAAGTCTAAAAAATTGGTATGAAGTCTAAAGTTCCTGGGTGCTGTAATTCTATTTCTCGGGATAAAGCGGCTAAGAAGTCTAAAGTTCCTGGGTGAACGATCAAAGAGCTGAACATGCTGAACAAGCCCTAGTCTTATCAGAATCATGGCCAAGGAAATATTTTGCTTGAGCCTCTGCACCATCCTCCATTGAACCACATATACCGACGTTGCTCAAGAGGATCAAGAAAGTAAAGGCTCTCAAAATGGCGAGCGAGTCTCACTCTGCTCATTCGGTTTGTAACAGAGTTGATGAGGTGATCAAATGCAAAAGCTATCATGTCCTGACTCTGAGAGAGTCCAGGAATTCTAGATAGGTTCAGGGTGTCCATCTATAAATTTCCAATTCAATTTATAAGTTTTCAATTTTTAAAGTTCATTCTCATAGTATTAAGCGAAAAACATTTCTTTCCCAGATTTCTATTAAAAATTTAGGCAATTTCTGCTCTGATACCAACTGTGAGATCCCTTTGCCCCCGCCGAACTCCCGGTAGAGCTGACAGCGGAAGCAGCCCCCTCATGCGCGGGGCAGGGTTTCTCACTCGGGGCCTCGCCCACCACGAATGTCCGGGCACGAGACTAGGCTGGTGGTCACTCCGAAAACCGAAACTGGGAAAATTTCCCATGCTCGGAAAGCGGGGACGATTCCACCTTTTTGAATTTTTCTTAACGAATTTTTTTCTAACGAGATCAATTCTAAACTAGCCTTCACCGAGATAGAAGGAATTTATCACTAATATAATTTGATCATTTGAGTAAATTCAACGCTTTTTTCCTAATCAAGATCAAGCACAGCCATTGATTCACTCAATTGAGAATTTATCAGGGAATTAACTAACTACTCGAATCCTAACGTAAACCTAAGATTTTTTAGTTTAATTATTAAAACTCCACTGATTCTAGCCTAACCCCATCCGGCCCATGGGTTAGCCACCACCCTGCCCCACTGGAATCGGTAGATCCAAACAAGTACTCACCCACCCATAATTGAAATGCCTTTCTTAACTTTAGCTTTAGATAACAGGTATGCACACACTCCTCTAAAAATAATCCATTAACGAAACAGATATGATCACGGATTTCATAACTCTAAATTTCTATTCAATCCTTTGTTTCACAAAAACAGTACCACTCTAGACTCCGTTTTGGGACCAGCTGGTCAGCAAACGAGATCCAGTTAACAGATTACAATAATCATTTCGTCAACATACATATATATATCTTCCTCGACATACGTATGGGTGTCCTAAGCACCACTAGCCGGTGCATCGCCGGGTCAGAACCCTCCAGGATCCTCCTTAGGTGTCCTGGCACTTCACTTAGGGACCGCTTCATCGGCCCTCGCCCATCGTACCGAAAGTGCACCATTTTTCACCCTACCCAGGCTGGTCAAGACCAGGGCAGGTTTTTGCCGTGTGAGCTATCCCTCGAACACTCCCCAGCTAACCGAACTTCCCTTAGATAAACATATATGCCAAATGCTCCCTCCAGCATTCTGGCGTAAGACAGTCCTTTAAGAAAACAGGGTTTCTATGCAAGTTTTCAGTTTAGATTTTGTTCGAAAACCATGAATAATCTTAAATCCGTATCCCAATACTTCTAGATCCAGGTTTGAATTCCAAACAGAATTCCTCGAATACTGTTAACCTAATCCTCATGTCAAAATCAAAAGTCTTAACTTAGTTTCAGATTCGGTGGGAGATTTGAGTACCTTTTTCTTGAACTCGGCACATCGTCATTGATTGAAATTGACGAAGGAATTAGGTCTGAAAGAATTAGAGTTTGGGTCTGGAAAGGTTCTTCCTAAACTATCTTTCTCGAAAGGTACTATTTCAATTTCTCTTTTTCTAAATTTTGTTCGACAAATATTTGCTTTACAGATTTCTAAAACATGAATTTCTTAGGAGGAATAAAATAATCATTTATCTCGATCTTCGACTTTGATGGTTTAATTGAATTTTCTCGTTACCATCTTAGTGAATATGAAACGGTAGCATTTCTTCTCACAGATTATCTACTTATTCATTTTTCCAATTTTTGTGGAAATTAAACAGAGGATTAAGGAGAACCCTTATTTAATTAATAAAGATTCTATATGCATCTTATTATGCATAAAATCCAATTCTGATGAAAGTCACACTTTTATCATCATAAAAATGATTTATGTTGAAAATCACTCTTTTATCATGAAAGAATTTCATTTATGCATATGTTTATGCATAAAAATCATTTATGATGAAAATCACACTTTTAATATAAAAAAATATCTTTTATGCATATGTTTATGCATAAAAATCATTTATGATGAAAATCACACTTTTAATATAAAAAATCTCTTTTATGCATAGGTTTATGCATAAAAATCATTTATGATGAAAATCACACTTTTAATATAAAAATATATATATCTTTTATGCATAGGTTTATGCATAAAAATCATTTATGATGAAAATCACACTTTTAATATAAAAAATATCTTTTATGCATAAAAATCATTTATGATGAAATTCACACTTTTAATATATATAAAATATCTTTTATGTATATGTTTATGCATAAATAGCATTTATGCATATGTTTATGCATAAATAGCATTTATGCATAAATATCATTTATGTTTATGCATAAATAGCATTTATGCATAAATAGCATTTATGATGAATATCATAAATATCATTTATGTTTATGCATAAATATCATTTATGTTTATGCATACATATCATTTATGATGGAAATCACACTTTTAATATTAAAAAATATCTTTTATGCATATGTTTATGCATAAATATCATTTATGATGAAAATCACACTTTTAATATAAAAAAATATCTTTTATGCATATGTTCATGCATAAATATCATTTATGATAAAAATCATACTTTTAATATAAAAAAATATCTTTTATGCATAGAAATCAATAATGATAAAAGTAACACTTTTAAAATTAAAAAATCTTCTTTTATGCATACTTTTATGCGTAGAAATCAATAATGACAAAAGTAACACTTTTATAATAAAAAATAATCTTTTATGCATACTTTTATGCATAGAAATCAATAATGATAAAAGTAACACTTTTATAACAAAAAATATTCTTTTATGCATACTTTTATGTATAGAAATCAATAATGATAAAAGTAACACTTTTATAATAAAAAAATATTCTTTTATGCATAGAAATCAATAATGATAAAAGTAACACTTTTATAATTTAAAAAAATATTTTTTTATGCATACTTTTATGCATAAAAATCAATATGATGAAAGTAACTCTTTTGTAATAAAAATATATACTTTTATGCATTATTTTAAGCATAAAAATCCATAATGAAGAAAGTAACACTTTTAAAATAAAAAAAAATTATCAATAAGTATCTTTCATAGAATTTAATTCTATTGAAAATCCTTCTTTTATAAAAATTAATCAATATGCATCTTTCTATGCATGAATGAAAAGGACACTTTTAGAATACTCTAACGATGGGGATTACTCTTTTTGATTAATAAAAGATAAAATTTATTTCACTAATTTCTAGAAAATTTTACCATAATCTCCTTTGTATGGCTGACCATTTTTTAATTTTTACTTACTAAAATTAATTAGAAGTTCACCAAGAGTATTTAATTCATTCTAATGTAAACATTTTTTACTTATTTAAGAGAAACATTATAAAAACTTGATTTTATCAATAATCAAACATCTAGGATAAAGAATGGTTGGATTTACTAAAGAAGAGAGGGGAATGCCTTTTTTCAATGAGGCATAACATCATTTGCAATTTAGAGAAGACAAAAACCATAAAAAACCATAAAATGAATGGAAAAGAGAAGAATCTCCAACTTACTAATAAATTTGAGAGCTTTCCTTTGGCTTTATGGTTTGAGGGTTCTACTCTTGTTTGGAAACAAGAGTGGCCACCAATCTTTTGGAAGAGAGAAGGTCAAAAACTATTGAATTCACTGTTTTTGGCACTTGGGAGAGGCAAGGTAACAGTGCAAAACACTATTGAGTTTGAACAAAGGGGAGGGCTTCTATTTATAGGAAAAAGTGAGCTTCTAACCAAGCCATTTGATTCTAGAATTTTCCAGATCAATTTGGTCAATTTTTGACCATTTTTGGGTCAGTTTTGCTCACTTTTTGGAGAGATAAAAATATCTCATTATTTGGTAGTTTAAAACTCAATCAAGCATGTGAAATAGGCGCCTCCTTCATGAGGGAATTCCCCCATACCGAGGTGTCAAAATGCATCATTTCACCTAAATATCTCTCTTTTTTAACTATTAACCTTGTCCTTAGTCAACTCTTCATCTTATGTGAGTATTTACTCATTTTTGGGGGATTTTTCTTTTATTCTTCTATTTATCTCCTCCCTACATTTGGATGAATCTTATTGGTCCATAGGAACCTTAATTTAAAATTTCGAAAAAATCTTGATCCTCAGGATAATGCCTCTTGAACAGATTATACTTAATTTCTAATGCACCTTCTGAAAATCTTTTTGAACTTCTGTTTCAGGGGAACTTATTTTAATAAGACAATATATTTTTTTATCTAAAAATATTTAAAAATTGAATTACCACTCTCTAGAAGATTTTCTCTCTCTAGGCCAAAACTGCTGGTAGAAACAAGATCTTTTATATTTCTAAAGAGGGATTTGATTCAGGGGAAGATGCTGGACATCTTGAGAGGCTGGGGAGGAATCTTACACATACACATCCACATCCATTTACTTTACATATCATCCTTTCACATAACCTCACATCTCATTCTCATCTCATCATTCACATCCACATTCATTTACATCACATTCTTTCATATACACATCCACATCCATTTACTTCACATCTCATCCACATTCATTTACATCACACCACATCCTATCACATATCTCATTCATATCTTATCACATCCAAACCCATCCTATCGCATCCCATTTACATCTTATCACATCCTATCGCATCCCATTTACATCTTATTCCCATTTAGTAGCTTTTCCTACTTCGATACTGATAATGGGACTTTTTCTAAATTTCTGCCAATTGCTTGGCCTAGATAAAGGTTCTTTTTTTTAATGGCTATTTCCATATTCTTTCTCAATTTCTCAAATGAATTGTATTCAATATTCTTCTTTTGAATAAAAGAATTCATGGGATTTACAAAAATCAATTCTACCCATATTTTTCAATAATGCTCAAAATTCTACTTTTGGTCAATACTCATAATTTGAACTATGCTAAAAATTCCTCTTTTTTTCATTTAATTTCTTGGATCTCAAATATCATGGGAATTCCTCTTTTTACATTGAATTCTAAATGTCATGGGAATTCCTCTTTTATCATCAAATAAATTTATCTAAAATTCCTCTTTTCTTTAATAAAAATATCCATTAATTCAATATGTCAAGAATTCCACTTTTAGTATTTAAATGATTGAATTCCAAATGTCATGAGAATTTCTCTTTTATCATTTAAATATTTCTCATGTGTAAAATAAATTATCTAAAATTTCTCTTTAAATTTTAATAAAAATATCTATTAATTCAATATGCTAAGAATTTCACTTCTCCCATTTAAATAATTGAATTCCAAATGTCATGAAAATTCCTCTTTTATCATTTAAATAAAACTACCATAGTTTTCTCTTTTCTTAATTAATTAATTACGCATAAACCTTAAAAATTCTCCATTGAATGTGATGAAAATCATTCTTTTAGCATAGGATGACCAATCCTAGAATATGGTAGGAAGTCCTCTTCTCATGTTATGCATAAGAATGAATTATGTATCAATTTTTTAAAAATTTTGCCATAGCTCCGCTGCTATTACTAAAAAAATTTAATATTTTTGAAAAGAATAAACTTGGTAATACAATTATGATAGCATAACTATCTTCTAAACTTATATCTAATTTATGGATTTAAATCATAAGATTATCATAATTTTAGAAGCATAAAAGTATAAAAAGCCACTTTCTTAACCTCTAGCTTCACAAGCCTAGATTTTGATTTGTTAATTGAGAATTTATCAATGAGAAGCATCATTTGAATAGAGAATTGGTCATAGGAATGACCATTCTTTTAAGGGGGAGAGAGATAAACATAAAAAGCATCCTAATTAAGCATAAATGTTCACTTTTCTTAATTTCCTCTCAACATTTTACCTCTTGTTTTTGCTTGCTTCTCTATCTTAGAAGAAGCCCCCAACCAATAAATTGGTTAGTGTGTTGAGAGGAAAGCTCCAAGGATGGTTGAAGAGAGAGAGAAGCTCCACTCTCTCCAAAAGTAGAGGATTTTTAAGGGATAATAGAAAATATGAGTATTTTAATGTAATACTAGCATGGTATAGCTCAAAGATGAGAATACAAAAGAATGAGGGTCTATTTATAAGTGAGGGAGGCCACTAACTGATTCCAACTAAGTTCTAGAATTTTCTAGCTTCAGTTTGGCTGGATTTGGACAAGATTTGGACCAGTTTAGCTCCCTTTTTTATTTGGTTTGATCCAGGAGAGAGAAGAGATAAAAATATCACAATTTTTTTGAATTAAAAACTCATCCACATGTGTGAAATATGCACCTACCTTAAAGGTCTCCCCTTCCTTATTACCAAGGCATCAAAAATTCATCATTTCTCTAAAATATCTCATTTTTTTAATAATATCTCATAGTTTTTAACTAATAAACCTTGTACTTAGTCAACTCTTCATCTTATGTGAGCATTTACTCATTTTTGGGTATTTTCTTTTATTCTTTGGATTTATCTCATCCAAACACTTGGATTAATCTTATTGGCTCTCATAGGAACCTTAATTGGACCATAATAAAAAAAATTTAGAAAATCTTGACCCTTAGGCTAAGGTCCTTTATACACATTTTCAATTAATTCTAAATGCATATTTTTAATTAATTCCAAATGCACATTGGAAAGTTCTTTTTTAATTTCTATTTCAAGGGAAACCGTTTTAGACACTAGGAGGATTTTTTTATTAAAAAATATCACAATTTTGGATTATCTCTCTCTAGATATTTTCTCTCTCTAGGCCAAAATAGGGTAAAACATGATCTTTCTTCTATTTCAGAGAGTAGGGGAATAATTACAAGAACAGAAGGAGAGGTTCTTACACCTTTACACCTTAAAAGCTCGAGAGAGGAATCTTACAATTGAGCTTTCCTAGTGGGTGTCCTAAATTTCATGAAGATGGGAGTTCTTGAGTTTAACCATCTATCTTCTATTTGACGTTAATGTTAATTGCATCTTTTACACATATCAAAATTATTAGCAGAGATAATTTGATTGCTTTTAAGTCCAAATTCTTTGACTTGAGTCCAAATTTTGTAAGATCGCGAGCATAACAACCAGATAACTACCTATTTTCTCTGCACTATTTTGTTACATTAATCAATGTAATCATATGATCACACATGTCTCTTATGCGTAATCTATAATGGTTGCAAACCCAAGCACTGACCTCAAGGCCAAAATAAGATCTTTCTTCTATTTCAGAGAGGGGATTAATTACAAGAACAAAAGGGGAGGTTCTTACACCTTTACATCCTACCCCACTTAAAAAACGTGAGATATCCTCATCTCGCAAACTGGAGGACAACTCTTTCCCTTAAGATCCAACTGATTCTGGGGTTCCTTATAGTCTGGTCAACCCAATAGGATCCTAGGATAAAGATCCCTACTATAAGAAGAACATATAGAACTCGTTATCAGATTTAGAATATATCATTCATATCCTTAACACAATAATGGTCCATTAGACCAAAAATTCCATCTGAACATTCCTCCATGGGAATTTCAGTTATGCAGGTTTTCAATTTGTCATCCCTTAACTTGATCCACTAGGTCAAGTGTTAACAGTAGCAATCTATTAGCACAATCCACTAATCTCATAGTGATTTGTTGAAGTCATTATCACCATTCTAGTTATTAACATCATTACTCGGATTCTTCCCATTCATTCTCATTGTGGTTTTGTTTAGCTTATCTTCTTTCAACTAGAATTCAGGAATCATCATCTTTCAATCAAAATCCAAATCAACTCATCAATTCTCAACCAGAATTTTAAAATCATATCAACCAGCATTCGAATTCATCATCTAGATAGCATTTTTGCATATAGTTTCAAGGTCTTAGATTTACTTGTATATAGTGCCAATAAAGAGCTATAGTTATACTCTCAGTATATACGGGTAGTCACGGTCCTTGGAATTATAAGGTAAGTACCATCATATCTAGGCCTCAAGCAAGTTAGGGACTCCATACAATTGCGGTACTTCCATCTAAAGACCCAATTACCTATTTATGAATCTTCATTCTGAATATCAATTTGTATGAATCTCATCACATAATTACAACCTTTTACTGGTACTTTATAAATTTTTGACATTTTTGGTTTCTTGATTGATCACTTTAGCCAATTCGCTTTGATACGAGCTGAAAGATCCCAGCCCCCTCCGCGCAACGAATTTGGGGGTGCTAATAGCGGAAGTAGCACTTCTTGCGTAGGGCAAAGCCTCTCACTCGGGGACTCACCCACGGTAGATATCCGGACAAGAGACTAATCTCTTGGTTCTTCCAAAACCGACGAACCCAGAAAAACTTCCCTCACCCAGAAAGCATGGGCGATTTCTCCATGATATTTTTATTCTAACATAGTCAAGAGCCTTAACTAACCCAACAAATCCGATCGAACCTATAATTCACATGGTCAGAACAAGGAGAAAACTTGCACTTGGATCATAGAGACCAACGCTTTTTTCCTCATCTCTTCGAGAGGCACAACCGTTGATTCTTTTCCATAGAATAAGGACTATCCGAGATTTACTTTATCTATCATACCATAAGAGGATTGAGTCTCATTTTAGGGATCCATCAGTCCAGCCTCAGTCCCATTGGTTAGCCAACCGCCCAACCATTGTAATGATAGGATCTACTTCGGAATTTGGTTATGTTTTGTCCCCGGGTACCACGGAAAAGAGTTCTCAGGCCCCCTAGCCGGTGCTTCATGCAAACTTCAAGAGCAAACTTCAAGATAGTCACACCACTTACACACCCAATATGAAATTGCCTTTTTCACAGATTTAGCTATCTTTAAAACAATCTTTTAATGAAACCATATTATCACTGATCATAATCCTCCAAAATATCTAGCTGAATTATAATTTTAAATCATTCCTTCACAATCATTCCTTCATCAGTGTACCTATGGCATCATTGGCAACTAGAACGCTCACCACCTGTCGACTCTTAGGGGCCTTTTCAATAGTTCCTACCTCATAGTACCCAAAAATATATTCACTTATAAAAATCCAGATGGACTCTCCATTGAAGATCAGCAAGATTAACCAACAAATCCATATAAAAGAGCCATGGACTCATCCGTTTGAGGACCAGTAAGGTCAATCAACCAGATCTATGCCCGAGTTCAGAAAACAACTCTAACACCTTATTCCATTTTTTTCTTCCTTCGACGCACGCGTGGGTATCTTTGGCGACCCAGATCCCGAGTACCATACCAGCATCCTCTAGGATCCTTCACACAGGTCACCTAGCGCTTCACTCATAGGCCGCTTCCTTGGTCCCTCATCCACCGTACCGGAAGCTCACCATTTAAATCGAATCGAGGCTGGTCAAGACCTCCGCTAACCTTGCTACGCGAGACGTCCTCTGTTGACTCTCCGTCAGCTATTGAGACTTTATCACTTAGGTCTTCACACAACCTCATTCACAAGATGGTCAAAATGCTTCCCCAACATTCTTGACATAAAATAGTCATTTAAAAACAGGTCATAAATACAGTTTCTAACGAACTCACATCTTTTCACATCGGTCCACATCTGACCATTCTTTTGGGGAGGAGAGAGATAACAAAGCATCCTAATTAAGTATAAATGTAAACTTTTCTTAATTATTCATTACAACTCTTCAGAAAAGCTGGATTTGCATTATAAATACTTAATTTAGAAACTTCCCAAGCTTGAGAGGAATTGAGAAGTGAAAAAATTGAGAATAGTAGAGAAAAACCATAAAATTACACTTTACCTCTTGTTTTTGCTTACTTCTCTATCTTAGAAGAATCCCCCGACCAATCAATTGGTTAGTGTGTTGTGAGAGGAAAGCTCTAAGGATGGGTGAAGAAAGAGAGAAGCTCCACTCTCTCCAAAAGTAGAGGATTTTTAAGGGATAATAGAAAATATGAGTATTTTAATGTAATACTGGCATGGTATAGCTCAAAGATTAGAATACAAAAGAATGAGGGTCTATTTATAAGTGAGGGAGGCCACTAACTGAGTCCCACTAAGTTCTAGAATTTTCCAGCTTCAGTTTGGCTGGATTCGGACAAGATTTGGACTAGTTTAGCTCCCTTTTTGATTTGGACCAGTTTAGCTCCCTTTTTTATTTGGTTTGATCCAGGAGAGAGAAGAGATAAAAATATCACAATTTTTTTGAATTAAAAACTCATCCACATGTGTGAAATATGCACCTACCTTAAAGGTCTCCCCTTCCTTATTACCAAGGCGTCAAAAATTCATCATTCCTCCAAAATATCTCATTTTTTAGTAATATCTCATAGTTTTTAATTAATAAACCTTGTACTTAGTCAACTCTTCATCTTATGTGAGCATTTACTCATTTTTTGGTATTTTCTTTTATTCTTTGGATTTATCTCATCCAAACACTAGGATTAATCTTATTGGCTCATAGGAACATTAATTAATTGGATCATAATCCAAAATTTTTAGAAAATCTTGACCCTTAGGCTAAGGTCAAGAAATCTTGACCTTAGGCTAAGGTCCTTTATATACATTTTCAATTAATTCCAAATGCACATTGGAAAGTTCTTTTTGAATTTTTGTTTTAAGGGAAACCATTTTAGACACTAGGAGGATTTTTATATTAAAAAATATCTCAATTTTGGATTATCTCTCTCTAGATATTTTCTCTCTCTAGGCCAAAACAGGGTAAAACAGGATCTTTTTTCTATTTCAGAGAGGGGAATAATTACAAGAACAAAACGGGAGGTTCTTACAACTTTACACCTCAAAAGCTGGAGAGAGGAATCTTACAATCGAGCTTTTCTAATGGGTGTCCTTAATTTCATGAAGATGGGAGTTCTTGAGTTTATCCATCTATCTTCTATTTGACGTTAATATTAATTGCATCTTTTACGCATGTCAAAATTATTAGCAGAGATAATTTGATTGCTTTTAAGTCCAAATTCTTTGACTTGAGTCCAAATTTTGTAAGATCGCTAGCATAACAACCAGACAACTACCTATTTCCTTTGTTGCATTAATCAATGTAATCATATGATCACACATGTCTCTTATGCGTAATCTATAATGGATGCAAACCCAAGCACTGACCTCCATGTCCTTCGTTAATCATTGCTAGTGGGTGTCCTTAATTTATAAAGGATAGAGTAGGTGGGCTCATCCATCTATCTTCTATTTGACATGAAATATCAATGAGATCTTGTACACTTGAGTACGAATTTTCTAACTTCAATACACTCTTTTTCTTTCATTGGAAACCTATAAAATTTTTTATATTAGTTAAAAGGGCCAAATTTATGATATTGCTAGTCGATGGCCCCTCTTATTTAGTTTGGTTTTTTGGATGTGCCCAGTAGTACTCTTTTTTTGTGTTTTTCTTTTTTTTTATCACCTTTGCTGGCGGGAAATCCTGATTAGAGGAGTCAGAGTACTTGAATGAGTAGACTAGCATTGAATACTTAATGACCAGTATCCCAGTGGTGGTAGGTGGTATGATTAAGAGGAGTTAGTAAAACAATGGCGTTAGTAAGCAAGTGGCAAGGGGGGAATCCCAAGGGACAAGGAGACCCCTCTATATATCGTCGAAGTGTTTATTTTGCTAGTTGAGGGGGAGGTCGAGATCAAGCCGACAGAAGAGGAGGACTTTATTATTAGGGAATTCGGCCCACTTAAGAGTAGGGCTAAGGAATTCAAGATTACAAGAATGACAAATGAGGACAAACAGAAGTAGATGCATTTTATAATCGAGATGATTAATCTCACCCACAAACCATACTGCATGTCTAGAAAGACCTTCGGGATGGTGAAGGCCACTAAAGTCAAGAGACGAGTGGCATGGGAAGAGGTCTTGTATCACAATTTGAAGAAACAAACTGGGAAGCTAACCCAGCCCAACACAAAAATGAAGTTTGGCCCATATCTGATGGCTCTATTTAATGGGAAGGCACAAGGAGGACCTGGAAAAGACAAGGAGGAAGGCACAAGGAGGACCTAGAAAAGACGAGGAAGTCCCCAAGGAGGATGCAGCAGGATAGCTTCAGGAGTAGGCAACGTCCGAACAACGCAACCAAGCAACTTTCGAACAGGGCAAGAAGACTCAAGACTAGGCATCATCCGGGCAGAGGAAGAAAAGAATATTCAAATTTGGTGAGAAAAAGAAGGGCAGCAAGAAGGGGAGAACTGCCAAGGAGGGGTCTGCAGCATTATAAGAGGACTTGGCCGACATTGGCAAGTCAATTTTATCCCAAAGACTGGAACAGTAGCAAGCAGCAAGAGGCTACCACCACCACAAACTTGTAGCTAGAAATACAACCTACGCAGTTAGATCTCTATGCATCCAAGCCCGCAATCTTTCCAGATGCTATTAAAATAGAGTGGGTACAGAGAGCCCTTAACTGCCTTCAACGCTGCATGACTAATGGGCTCATCAAGGCGAAGGACACTACCTTCAAGGTGAGAAGCCAGCAAGATCCCATGTAAGAGGAGCTGTGTAGGAGAAGAATGGAAGCTGGCCGGATGGATGCGATGCAGAAAGAAATACGAGAACTCCACTAGGCCATGAAAGACATGAAGGTGGAAATGGAGAAAATGAAGGAGATGATGGCCAGGAAAGATCAAATGACTTCACAAATGCACAAAGAGTTGGACGGTGTTAGAGAAATCCAAGCAAGAATTGAGGGACAAATCACTCTGATCCGTGGTGAAGAGCACCTCAAAATCATTACAGAGGTTCAAGAGAGGGCTGACAAAGACAAGGTGGAGCTGGTAATAAAAGCAAAAGCCAGGCTGGCAGTGCTGGATACAAAAGAGTTCCCTGAAGTATATGAGCTTGATGCTGAGAAGATGGAACAATGGAAATTTCATGCAATAGATGACCTTAAGGAGGTGTGGGGAGAGTATCTTGAAACATTAACAGCAGTAATGCAAGCCCCTAGACCCTCGTGCGAACAGTTGGTTCCCCACCAATCAAAAGGTGGAGATGCAGATGGGGGTTCGAAAATCTTAATCCGACCCAAACAACAGGCCAACAAAGGTTGTGGAAACAACGGTACAAGTGGGCAAAGGAGGTGGTAGCAAACCAGAGGAGGCACTAGCAGAGAAGAAGAGATGCCAAAGAAAAATGAGCAGTTGCTGCAAGAGATAGAGGTCTAGAAAAAGAGATTCACAATTTTGAACAGAGATGGAAAGAAGCCAGCCATGCAATCTGAAGGGAAGGGGAAAGAGATCGTCTTATGGAAAGGATCATCAATGGATCTCATCTGGGTAGCTACAAAGAAGGTGGAGGAAAAAGAAAATGATGAGGCTGCACTGAGGGTCTAGATTGAAGAACTGGAGGCACTCATCGAGGAATTCAAAGAACAACAGAGACGGGATGGAAAGATAATAAAAACATTGAAAAGGAAGTGGACATAGCCACACCTATAAGGGTAACAAGAGAGGCAAAGGAGGGAAAATGATCATCAATGAGCTAAAGTCGCCTTGACAAGGATAGCTAATGCTGACCTTAGAAAGAAAGCAGATCAAATGGAGGCCATGAAAAAGGCACATGCGAAGGAAGTGCGGTCAAAGGATAAAATGTTGAAAGACTTCCAAATCTAGGCTAAAAGAGAAATAAGGGCAAAGGAGGACCTGCAAAAAAAGGTGCAAGAGGAAATGGGCCTGAAAAGCATAGGTGTCAAAAAAGAGACTGCACTGAAGTGCATGCAAAATCTGATGATCCAGATGGCATGGTAGGCGCGTGCCATGAGGCCTTCCAACTGGGATGAAATTGTGAAATTCATGAACCAATAAGTGCCTAAGGCAGCATGATAGGGCCAGAACAGATCCTAGGCAGCAATAGTCGAACAAGGAAGAAGCCCCTCCCCTGAGCAGTGCGGCCAGAGCAGTGCGGGGAAGCAATGGGCTCTTATGACTCACAGATTTGAGTGAGGAGGCAACGGCTCACTCAAAGAGAAATACTGCTATTGCCCCTTGCAAAATCACCCAGTAGAAAGAGGAAGGGGAGTGCCAAAGGCCAAACCAACAACCATACCACCTTATGGGTGGAAATGGAGTCGGGGCGAGAGAAGAAGGCAAACAGAGCCAAAGCAAACGGTTTTTGAAGATGATGCCATCACCCCAAATCAAAAAAGCCCCATGCCTTTGTAGCACTCATGGCTATTGACACAATGAAAAGGGCTAGGGCAAGGTATCCAAAGGCGCATCCCATAGACGTGCAGTTTCGACGGGCAGATGAAAGAACCGAATTGGGCCATGCATGTGTTGGTGAGTAGCAAGAAAAGGGCCTATGAGCCAAGGTATGCCCATGACCACCAAATCCAATTTGTTTCTGGGGGCATCACAATAGAAGTAGAAGAAGAAGGCGGATGGGACAGCAGGCATGGCTATTGACACAATGAAAAGGGCCAGGGCAAGGTATCCAGAGGCGCGTTCCATAGACGTGCAGTTTCGACACGTGGATGAAAGAACCGAATTGGGCCATGCATGGGTGGGGGAGCAGCAAGAAAAGGGCCTATGAGCCAAGGTATGCCCATGACCACCAGATCCAATTTGTTTTGGGGGCATCACAATATAAGTAGAAGCAAAAGATGGATGGGACAAATAGTAAGCGTCTCGACTACAAGATCCAGAGTCAAGAATATCTAGATGAAATTTTTTTCTAGAAAAAAATTTGTGGGCTTCACTACTGGTACACCGCCCAAGTCACTGCTCGGACTAACCCATTGTGGAACAAACCGAGCCTTCTTGTTTTCTAACAAACTTGTAAAACAGTTTCTTGGAAACAGGTAGTACCCGTATGGATGTAAGCAGCAGAGGGGGGATTAGTCTGATCCGTATGGATTACATCCATACGGATAGTACCCGTATGGATGTAAGTAGCAAAGGGGGGATTAGTGTGGATTAGAGAGGATAAGGAATAGAGGATAGTTGAGTATTGAGTGGATGAGAAGCATTTGCCATCGTATTGCTTGGTGTCTGTTCAAACTAATACTGAAGAATGTTGTTGGGGCTGGCCTCTCACTTGTATCTGCTCTCCTTTGCATTATTCTATCTATTTTGCATCATTCCATGTTAAGTGCATTTCTGTCTAGATGAGAAATCATGTCCGGAATCATGACAGGCCTAGGAACTAACCTGCATGCGAACATGATTAACTCCCCTAGATTAAGTAGATGGGTAGCTCAACGTGTTAGCGTTGGCTTATTGCATTGGGCATAGTTACATTGGTCGTGCTCTCTTCAAGAGCCGACTAGGTGGTCCATAACCATGCAAGTGGCAGGTCTTGACTGGACACTGACACTTTAACTTTGTTTTAACTAGTAGTTATAACTTTAGGTATATGTGATGGCACTAGGATATGCCCAATGATGTGCATAGGCCTTATTTGCTAAATTAGAAGCTAGGAGAATAAGGAGTTAGAGACTAGACTAGGGATAGATGTATGCAGGATGGACAAGTGTGAACACCCATAACTTAAGTTGTATATAAAAATCAAATTCTCAAAGCTCATTACACACATTTGCATGCTATTTTTAACTTGGGAGATCTGATTCTCTCTTCCCTTTTATTGATGATCTTGTTTTCATGCTTGTGTGTGTTTTCTTCTTATACTCCCCTTGTGTTTTCATGATACTTGTGAGCTTCTAGGATTTCATTGTAGTTGGTGTATGTGTTTTCATGGTACTTGTGAGCTTCTAGGGTTTCATTACAGTGTGTTGGTTGTGCTTGAAGAAGTGGTGCTATTTGAAAAGCTTGTGGGGTGGGGTCTAGAAGCTGTTTTTCACTTGAGTGGGTTAGGATTTCATCATCACATAGGTACTGAAGTGAATTTAGGGTGGGGAGACAATGAAGCATGAGATATGAGAGAAATTGAAGCACAAGAGAGGTAAGAGGTATGGGGCAAGAGAAAGGACTTAGACGAAGGGTTGATAAGAGTCCATTAGGCAAGAGATTTTCCAATGCATTGTTCCTAAATACAAGGGAGCATAACCCTCAAGGAAGGAGGAGAATGGAGTGGGCTAACCTTTTCTCTCCACAAACTTGGGTTGCTAACCTTTACTCTCCACAAACTTGGGTTGCTTTTTTACTTGCAATTGTAACCACCTCACACTTGCACTCATATCTTCCATATTCTTAATTCATCTTAGTTTAAGTAAGTAGCTATAAAGTCTATAAAATCTAAATCCCATATTCTCCTTGCCGCCACCTCACACTTGCATTCATATCTTACATATTCTTAATTCATCTTAGTTTAAGTAGATAAAAAGTCTACAAAATCTAAATTCCATATTCTCCTTGCTATATTGAATACTCGTACTAAAAGATTCCCAAACCATGGACTATAAAAGAAGGAGACCAGAGGAATATAATTAGATGGACTCATGATGTTGTCACCCCCTTAAATTTAGTGCTAGCTCTTCCAAGTGATAATCAAAAGAGGGAGGAATGGGTGGATCCAATGGGTCCCCTCACAACTACCATTGCTACAAACCCTAGCAAAGACATTTGTGCATTAATCGATGACTAGGTTAACAAAATTTTGGCACCATTTCTGAGAAATTTCACATTCTTTTGTGGCTAAATCCACTTATGTGTACCATATTCCCTACGTTTCAAGGAGAAAATCGATTAATCATAAGTGACGATGTGCTGAAGTGACATGAACCTGCGCTGCTGCCCCTGCCTGCCCTCTGTTGCCTCCGCCTGCTTCTTTGCTGCTCCCGCCTGCCTATGCTGCCTTCGCTTGCCCAACTACTGCATTCACAACCCCCCTTCTTCTGCCCAACTTCTGCCCTTCACTAGCCTTTTAGTCCCTGCCTGCCCTTCAGCTGCCCCCCCGCTAGCCCCTCTGCTACCCCCCACCTGCCTTCACCTGCCCCTTTTGCTGCCCCCGCCAGCCCCCCTTTTGCTGCCTCGCCTGCCCTTTAGCTGCCCCCGTCAGCCCCTCTGCTGCCCCCCGCCTTCCTTCGCCTGCCTCCTTCACCTGCCTCCTTCGCCTGCCTCCTTTTGCTGTCCCCGCCAACCCCCCTTTTGCTGCCCCGCCTCCCCCTTTGCTAGCCGCCCCCTGCCCCGCCTGCCCCTCTGCTGCCCCCGCCTGCCCCTTTGCCCTTGCTTCCCCAGCTACACCCCGCCTTTGCCCCCCTTTCTCTGCTCCCGCCGTTTTCCCAACAGTTATTTTATTTGGATTCAAGTCGACCGCCACCCACTTTTCTTGATTGGTCTTATGGCTTTTTTTGCCACCGCAGCCAATCTCTCATCACCCCCACTGGTCGGGAGAATCATCAATTTTTCACAAGATGAGCTCGCCTCTCTTCAGCACGACATTGACCTTGAGGTCTAGACTACCCTTGTTGCGAGAGTTTATGGTTCCCACCCCTCTCATTTTCATAGGCCCACCCCTCGGCTTCTAGCAGCTCTTCCTTCGGAGCTAATTGTGCACTTTCAGGATACTCATTTACTTGGTCAAGGATTCTTCCAGGTGGACTTTCATTCTTCAGAAGCTACTTCTTAGGCTTTGGCTAGCAGCCCCTTTCCTCTTCGTCCTAGGAAGATTTTCTTCTTTCAATACTAGGTGGGCTTTGATCCAGTGGTGGAGGATCAGCGCCTTACCCCGCGGTCTCACTACGGTTCCCTGCTCTTCCTTGGTCCTATTGAAGCTTTTAGCTTCCATAGGGGCATCCTTTGGCCAGGTCCTAGAGGTACCAACCCTCCCGAGCTCTCCCACCTCATCTTCTGGCGGCGCCGTTATCGCCACTCTTGATGGTGTACCCCGGGTCCCTATGCTTGTTCTTGATCCATCGATTATTACTGATGATCATGTTATGCTTCAAAGACCTGACAAATCTCATTTTCGCCAGAGGATGGAGATTGCAGGTAGGACCTGACCAGTGTCGGCAAGGTCACATTGCTAGAGATTGTCCCAGATCGAGGGGCCATGCTAGGAGGCGGTGTGGTCCTTCCCATGAGAGGCCTTCTATAGATGCTGAGACTCCAGCTACTCCTTTGCCATAGCAGACCACACAGCGTTGGGTTGTGGTTAGGGATGGCAGGCACCCTCGAACCCCCGTACCTGCCCCTGCACCCCCTGTGGAGCACCCTAACCCCTAAGCAGCTCTTGCCTCACAGGATGTTGATCCTTTTTTGGAGGATGAGGCCTTGCAGGCACATGATCTGGATCCCTCACAGGAGGATGTTGCATTATAGTTTTACATGATGATTGCACCCTTGAGGATGATGTTGCACATTCGCATTGTCATGGTACCTCTCCAGTTCTGAGGACTAGCCCTGGCTTTTCCCTGGAGTGGGAGAGAGAGGTAAGGTTTACATTGTTAGATTTTCCCTCCCTACCTATGCAAGACATACTTCCACCTCTAAAGGGTGTCCTTCGTCGACCACGAGATCTCGTCGTTCCTACTCTGTGAGTCTTTATGAGGATAGTCTCTTGGAACATTCAGGGTCTTGGGGGGTTTTTTTCGCATTGACAAAAACAAATTGTAAAAACCCAGCTTCATTGTGCAGTCATCACAGGTGGACCTATGGATATATTGCTCTTGCAAGAGCATAAACTGGATGCTAGTGAGTGTGGGAGATCAGGCAAGCTTTTCTTTCGGACACACCTTTTGGTCACCGGCTTGGTACCAAGGGTGGTGTTTGTATCTCTGTTTCAGCTTTGATCTTTCCTTGCATCATTGGACATGGTGTCATTTCGCCCCTGCGAGAGCACAGTGGATCCTTCTTATGCAGGGTACTACATGCATTGGTATTCTCAACCTCTATGCTCCTAACCATAGAGGTGAGAGGATTGCCTTTTGGAAATCTCTCACTACATTGATGCCTCTTGCCGACCATTGGATTATTGGTGGGGATTTTGACATGGTTGAGATGCAACAGATAAAAGAGGTGGACATGAGGGCTTGGTGCATCCTCTTGAAAGAGCGTCTTGGGAGAGGTTTATACTCTCCATTCATGGTAGAGATTGTTGGCATGAGGATGACATTTTGAGGAGTCCATCTACTCTTCTTTATTCATGGTCTAAGAGGAGAAGAGATGTAGGATGTATCTATGCACAGTTAGACGGATTTTATGTGGATGATTGGGTGCTTGACAGAGGTGGACATACTTTGATTGCAAAGGAACCTCCAATCGGATCATTGCCCAGCGGTTTTATGTATTAGAGTCCGAATTGTCATGGATCAGCACCCCATGTACGCATCCCTGATCATTTGTTTTCAGATGCAGAACTATCCCGTCGTCGTATGCTTGATATTTGGAGATCTCATGACTTCTTACAGGCCTCTCAAAGCCTGGCCTCTTCTCTCTGTGATATTAGTGACTTTTATCACACATGTGCCCTGTCTAAGAGGCAAGAGGCCTTGGACTTAGAAAGGGCTATTAGACGTAGATTGGCTGCCTTGCAGAAAGAGCACCAAAAACATCCTCATGCTCAATGGGTTGTAGATTCTTTATGTACTATTAGAGAAGAGCTTCATCACGCTCTTGAGCAGCGTGCAGAGTACCGTTTCCATGCCCAGGAATCCTTTTGGACACAGATGGGTGGCAGATGTAACAAACATTTCTTTGCTTCTCACGGCCCATCTCATGCCAGAGATAGTGTCAAGCAGTTGTAGGATTCACATGGCACTCTTCACTCAAATCCTCTTATGGTTAGACAGATTGCCACCGATTTTTATTGCCAGCTTCTTAGTGCTAAGCCACATTCTGATCTGAGACATAGGGCACAAAGGAAGGTTTGGAATGCATTGCCACATTTGATCACTGAGGAGATGTATGCTGCTCTGGATGCCCCTTTTTCTATTTAGGAGTTCAATCGTGCTCTTCATGCCTTACCTCATGCTCTTCATGGTAAGTGTCTAGGGGAGGATGGCCTCTCCCCTGTTTTTTTCACTACTTTTTGGGATGAGATTGGGGCTAAGATAACATCGGCTTTGTAGGAGATGTTGGACACAGGTTCTATGCCTTCTTCTCTCACTGAGGGGCTTATTTATCTTATTCCTAACAGTGGGGATAAGACATTTATTGGCCAGTGGAGACCTATCACCTTACTTGGGACTGCCTATAAGATTCTTGCTAAGGCAGTGAGCATCAGGTTGCAGCCAATTTTGCAGGATGTTATTCATGATACCCAGAATGGATTCTTACATGTGGCAGGAGCATCTTTGATAACATTTTCTCATTTTGGGAGGCGGTCGAATGGGCTAAAGCAAGCAATCACCCCTTAGCCATTCTGCTCTTGGATTTTGAGAAGGCCTATGATAGAGTGGATTGGGACTTCCTTGAGGCTACTCTTAGTCATATGGGCTTCTCTCAAGGGAGTTTCATGCATGTATCGTGATGTCCATAGTAGAGTTCTTGCTTGTTGCCGGTGATAGAGGAGAGCGGTTTCAGATTTCTCACTCAGTACGATAGGGCTGCCCATTAGCCCCTTTATTATATATCATAGTTGCTGGTATTTCAGGATTGAGGTTGCCTCTTCGTAGTCATGAGGAGTTGGTTGAGACTCTGAGGAGTTAGCTGATGACACAGCCCTATTTTTGGAGGCTTCACATATATGCTTATGTTCCTTCCGGGTAGCACTAGAGGAGTTCTGTTTGGCAGCAGGGGCACTCATTAATTGGCACAAATCTGTTGGGTTTTGGGTTACTGATTCACCGAGAGTTGATTGGGGTGTAGAGCTTGGTTTTACTTGGATCAGCAGAGGATGCACTGCTAGATATTTGGGATGCCAAGTTGGGATTGATATTTCTCCTACATAGCAGTTTGCTCTGGTACTTATGAGTATCCAGAAGAAGCTCCTCCATTGGAGCTCGAGGAGATTAGATTTAGCCTCGAGCTTTGGTGGGGCAAATCAGGTTTTGCTTGCCTCAGCTTGGTTTATTGCCTCTTGTTGGTGCTTCTCTCCTACGTGCATTGGCCAATTGCGAAGATTGATCCACAATTTTCTCTGGTCGGGCTTGGATGGCACCTCAGACACTCGTGCCAAGGTAGCTTGGCTCACAATTATTCAGATATTATCGATCCGGATGTTCAGTGCAGGGCATTGCTTTGCAAACCTGTGGTGGTCAGAGGCTTCCTACCAGGCACTGAGCCTTGGAAGGATTTTTTCTTATCTCATATTTCCAGATGTACACCCAGGGTCGGGAGAGACTGGATGCCCAACACACATTTTTTGTTCACAAAGGCTGATATTAGGGCACCATCTTCCCCTCTTATTTGCAGCCATGGTCAGAGCATGAGATATTTTTTGCGACAAAGGCTTCCTAGGTCTTTGGACGAGGCTGACCGACAACCTATTATGTGGAATGAGTTCGTTAGGGAGGATGAGGCTGGCCACTTGGTGCATCTCGTTATATGCAATGGTCAAGATGGGAGGGATGCGCATACACAGTTCTTGCTTGGAAGACCTTTAAGAGTCTTCCAGAGGATCGGAGAGTTACATCCACTCAGCATCTTAGGGGCTCTCGCATTCGTATTGATCAGATTGATGTAGCTATTCCGCATGAGTGGCTTTTTGGGACTTTTCACACGGAGACTATCATCCGAGTTGGCTAGGAGTTTTTTCGAGGATAGGCATACCTCTGCATGTCATTGCTCCGCCAGGCCAGGAGGATACAGATTTCCTCATTTATTCTATCATGCCTGGTGGGAGATTGAGGAGATGTAGTATGGAGGAGATTATACCAAATACTAGGCTTAGTCCAGTGAGGATTGTTGGTCGCTCGAGGAAGCACTGGTTCATTGACCCTTCTCCTCAAATAGTGACTCATGGCTCTCATGGTGTTTGTGGTTATATGGTGGCAGTCCTATCAGATATCTTCAGTGAGATCCGGGAGAGTGGGAGTGGATTGATGCCTTCGATCCTTTGAAAAGCCTTCCTTTTTTCAATTTCACTGTTCGGAATGCCAGGCTTCTCCTCACTCCGACAGATGCATAGGATCCCTACTCTCAGGCCTCATTGGGAGAGCTATAATATTTCTCCAGTGATACAGCGTAGATATTGGCATAGACTTTGGCACTCATACATAAGAAGGAGCTAGATCTCTCATTTCTTTTGGTTATTCTTACATGGTGGTCTCCCCACCAATCTCAGTGGGAGATCAGTTTTCGGTGTAGCACCTTCCTGTCCTAGATGTGCGACAGATTCTGAGTCTGTACAACATTGTCTATAGGGATGCAGCATTGCACAACATATTTGCGGTTTTGTAGCCCAACTTATGGGCAAATTGAGTGGTTGAGCCATGCATGTGACTTGGGGGGTAGTTGCTTGGCTCTCCCAGTCCGGTCCGTAACTTTTTTATGAGGGCAGTGGTATAGATTCTGTTTTTTTCATTCATAGAGGTATTGCCCAGCATGGTTTAATGCAGGATGTTCCTCACTCTGATTATACACCCCCTAGACAGAGGATTGACACCATTTGGGAGATTATTGCCAATATTACAGCATGGCAAATCTGGAGAGCTAGATGCACGAAGGCTGTTGAGGATGTCCAGACTTTTGGGTCTTAGTGCATTAGTACTATATGGGGTGAGCTACTTTGGGCTCGCATTCAGGGGCCCTCTCGTTCTACACAAGCGAAGCGTGTGTTTATGCGGGAATGGGACCATGGCATCTTCTTTTCCTCTAGTACCACAGGTCTTACATGGCATCATGATGCTCCTCAGTGGTTGAAATCACCTTACATATTGGGGTGATTCTATTCTCTTTCAGCTTATAGCTGTGATTGTTGTATGTTTTTCTCATACTTAATAGAAGTCTCTTTCTGAAGAAAAAAATCGATTTATCAAGATGCAACAACCCTCAACCAGGGCTCAAGTGATGCATGAAGCTAAGGTCCAGTGTGATGTGCATAGAGCACTTAAAGGCATGAAAGTAACCCTAAATCCATTAACAAGCACCTCACTAGGTGAAATAAAGTAAGGCCTACCACCAACGATGACTATCAAAGAAATCATTGAATCAACTTCTTATTGGTCTATTCAGAGGACGTTTCTTAAGTATCCATTTTTTACACAAGAACAAGTATTTATTTGAAGAATAACTCATGGCTTGACACACACTACGACCACTTACCATTAATAAGCACATAGAGAAGTACAAAGGACAAAGTGATGCACAAAGTACTTACAGCATTTTGTGATCGTGTGCACAATAGTAGAAAACTTTTTAATCACATCCTCCAATAGGAATTGAGAGGAGGGAAATTATGCAATGGGATTTCTCAATGTACCTAGTAGGAGATACAACTTGCAATTAATATAAGGACCTACCAGCTGTCATCACAAAGGAGTGGGAAAATCTTCACACAGGGTTCCAACCATTAGATTTTTGGGACTAGCCTTCATCACAAGGTTCCAATCAAGAGATTTTCCAACATTAAGAACTAAAGTAGAAGGACTACACTACCAAAATATAAGACTTTTGATTGTGTGTATTGAGTGGTACTTTTTGGCTTCCTGCTCTTTTTGAAGGATTGGTTTTGTACACAGTGGTGCAGAGTTTATGAGGAAGGGAGTACCTCTAACATTAGTCACAATCCTTACCTTAATTTTTGCGAGGTGCTAAAATATGTTCATGATCATAAACCTTCCTAGTACTAGGATAACCCATTTGTTTTTCCATATCAATGGTATCAAAGTAAAAATATGCTTATCATATTTCAATAAATAGTCTTTCCTTTTGTCAAAATTGTCAAAAAAAATTTGGAGAAAATAAAGCCATCTCATGGAATGTCCTCTATCAATAACTAGCTTGAGTAGCTCCTAAAAATATATTTCTAATCGACATGTGAGATAAATTAGATACCGTGCATACAAGATGGATATATGGTATCCATTTTCGGTGCTTTACCTCATTGATAACTCAAGATTACTCAATTTATATAACTAAGGGGAAGCACTTTAAAAAGCTTAAGTTTGGGATAAATAATTGACATAGTTTAAGCATGGAACAATAAATTGAATTGTGTATTATAATAATAATTTTACAATGAGAAATCCCATAAGCTACTTGAGAGAGAATCATTGAAATTAATTGATGCTAAATTTTTATTAGGCTTGTGTATATGATTTTTTTAATTTAATCATAATGGTTCGATAACTCCAAATTTTACAACAATTAAGTAGTCAAAAAATAAACAAAACTGAACTTTATTGGTGTTAAAACATTTGCACTATTACGGTTCACAACACTTGATTTTGGTAGCTCTTGTAGAAAAATACCTAAAACAAAACTTTGCTAGTAGTTAACTTTAGAAAAATACTTAAAGTTGAAAATCCTTGTGTATCTTACACAAAATTTGGATACCTAGTATCCATTTTAGTTTTAAAAAAATGAATAAAAAGGTATTTCACTATTTTTATTGTAATAAACCAATAATTAGATGCACAATATCCAATCCTCATTGAAATCTTCACATTTTTTATTAAACATGTTTAATGTAAATTTAAGCGTTGAAAAAGCTACTTAATAGTGTCTAGCTTTTGGAAAAATTTAAATATTTCAATATGACATCTATTTTTTGGCATTCGTGTAATTGTCTATATCATCTAGAATTGATAAAATAACTCAAATTTAGTAAGGTTGAGAATAAATATTGACTAGATTAATTATATTTAACTAATAGATACAAAATATTAAACTTAAATTAATTTTTTCTTATTAATAAAAGATATTTATAAAGATGTGAAAGTCACTAATAAAATTGAATAATTAGAATTACATCATTACTGATAGCATGAATTTTTTAAACTTGTTTTACTTTGTATTAATTATGTTATAAGTGCTTAGCAAAAAATATTTAAATATCATTTTGTGGCATTTTATATTAATGGATTTTCATATTTTCTTATACAAATATTGTAAAGGTCATTTTGACCTAATTTTCACAAAATCAAAATTAACTTATTGTAATAATTTTAAGTATGACACTAAGTATGCATCTTATGCATCATGCTTTTTTTAAATGACCTAAAATTATGTTATTTTTTAAGAGAAACTTTAATAGTTCTCGTTCTGAGGTAATATTTCCCATTATATCCACAACTCTCTGTTAGTAGAAACCCTTCTCAACAAACAAGGTGATCTTACCTTGAAAACTAATTGTCAAACCATCTTTTCAAAGTTGTTGTCTCTTGAGATACTCCCCATAAAATATAGAAAAGCTCCGCCCACCACGGGCATGTAGATGGGTTGGTAGAGCGGTTGGGTGTCCCATTGCGAGGACCCGGGTTCGATGTCATCAGGCTGCGCAACGTGGTATGTGTTGTGAGCCAAGATAAAGATATATATATATATATATATATATATACATACATACATATCTTCCCACAAACACAAAATATAGAAAAGCTCCCTA
Source organism: Cibotium barometz (assembly GCF_041138505.1). Classification (NCBI taxonomy): domain Eukaryota; kingdom Viridiplantae; phylum Streptophyta; class Polypodiopsida; order Cyatheales; family Cibotiaceae; genus Cibotium; species Cibotium barometz. The sequence continues at coordinate 21,065,807 of NC_141106.1, forward strand.
TTTAGATACTCTCTCATACTTCACACACCTTATCAATGTACAGTACACTCTGAGCTTGAAGAGCCTCACAATTAAAGGGTTTTTCCAAATTCATTATAGTGTGGAGAATACTCCGCACTATAATGAATTTACATATGGGGAAATCAGTTTTATTGCCTCTAACTAGCCCTAAGCTAGTACATATAATCATGCCTATAGTCTTTGGCATAGATACTCCTTTACAATATGTGTGGCATGCACCTTTTGTGTATCCAAGCCTCCATTTCATCAGGTATGCTACACATAAACAACAAAATTATCATTAAAATTGTAACTATGTTTTGAATCAACAGGGGGGTAGCCACGCAACCATTCAAGCTAGTTGCCATAAAATACTCTCAATAATTCAAACTATGTCATGCTTTCCTTCCAACAATTTACTAGCTTAAGAAAAACTTAGATGAAAACCTTGAGTGGTGGAGGCTACTCAAGGTTAAAGGACAACAAGTAAAACTTAACTAAGATATATTGGCCTACCTTTACTTAGTTTTATGATGACCCAAGAATCTGTATCTCCAACATGCTCTCCATTGTTGGCATTTGTGTTGCTTCTTAGCATCCTCTTTTGGTCCCTCATAAGACCAAGCAAGTAGAATGAGAGAGTGAGATTAGATATGGGTTAAGGGATGGGACATAGATATGCAAGTTAAGGAAAAAGTTAAGAGAGTAAGTTAGATTTGCATGCTACAAAAGAAGATTAGGATAAGATAAAGAATGAGAGATTGGAGAGATCATTAGGGGTTTGCAAAGAAATAAGACCTAAGATTAGAAGAGGATTAATTTGTTGCATCCATGGATAGCATCCATGGATTAGAAGAGGATTAATTTGTTGCATCCATGGATAGCTTGTGAGAGAATAGTATGGTTTGGAAAAATCTTTTTCAATCATAGTATGATTAAGGATAAAATTTGAAATAAAAGAATTACCTTTTAGGAGGAATCTCAAAATTTAAATTCTTTGGAGCTTTTAGAGAGGTAAGGGGAGTTGTGGCAATTATTGGTCTAAATGTGGAAATGAAGTTGGGGGGTTTATATAAGTGACATTTATTGATAAAATGGCCCTAAAATTTCACTTTTTCATGTAAACATTGGTTTGGGGGTATATTTTTTGCTAAAATAATGACCAAAGTGAAAAATAAAAAATTTACTATTTTTGGGGCCCCCATAGCTGCGAGTTTAATGAGGTGACAAGGGAAGTTAATGGCCAAGATTGAAGCAAGGTTTAGTTAATGATGATCCAAAAAGCTTGTCTTGATGTGACAAGAGAGAGAGAGAGGAGAGAGGTTGGACATAAAATGTTCAAAACAAAATGAGAGGGAATGTTTTAAATTTGAAAAAGTAAAGAGAGAGGAATGTTTATTTATCAAAAAGCCTTAGGGGCTCTTTTTTGAATAGTTGTGTGAAAAAATCAAGAAAAAAAAACGTTACTCATGTGTATATTATTTAAGAGTAATTTTTTAAGCATGATATTCACAAAAGTTGACCTTCTTAAATTCGGGAATTTTTGGATGTGACAAGTAGGTAGTTATGACAAGATCTTAAAAGCTAAAAAGTACATCCACTTGCTTTGAAGTTGTAGAGTACTTGTAGAGAGAGAATGAGGAAAATATATAAAAAATCAATTTTGGGGTCCCATTTCAAAACACCCATAGAGTTAGTGATGTGACAAGAGAGAGAGGAGAGGTTGGGGATAAAAAATTCAAAACTTAATGGGAGGGAACTAGAAAAATAAAGAGAGAGGATTGTTTGTATATTTAAAAAGGGAAGAAGGGTAATGATGATTGGGGATCTTTTATTTTAGGCCCTACAAATATGGTAAAGTTTAGGCAAATAGGGGGGATGAAAAGTCTACAAAAGAGCCCAAATAGGGGCATCATTGGCCTTGTCTCCTTAAGCCTCTACATTTTTGGCTTTAATCCCTTAAAATTAGGAATCCTTACAGAACCTTTTTTGAGTCCAAATGCCTCTTAATGTGGTTGGCTACTTTGAAAAATTATGATTTTAATATCATATACACCAAAGGAAGGACAATGCAGTTCTGTCAATTCATTATCTAGAATGTGGGCATAGCCCAACTCATTATCTAGGATGTGGTCACAACCCAATCATTATCTATATGCTAGAGTCGGTTATATGTGAGTGATCATAGGGTACAACCCAATCATTATCTATATGCTAGAGTCGGTTATATGTGAGTGATCATAGGGTACAACCCAATCTCTCTCCAAAGCAAAGAAGATGGTGCTATCAAGAAGTGGGTTCTATGTAAGGAGTGATTATAGGGTACTCAAGTACTTTCTCTTGCAGCCCAAGCTTTCTCTCCAAAGAAAAGGAGATGGTTGGCTACTTTCCAAAATTATGATTTTGAGATCACATAAACCAAAGAAAGGACAATGCAGCTACCATTTCATTATCTAGGATGTGGGCATGTTTATTGGTATCCATATTGAAGGCTCATAGGGATTGGAAAGAGGAGTATTTACTTGATAAGAAGAGGCAGACCAGAGATAAAGATATCAAATTTATGAGTACATTTTGAAGATCAATCTTTGAAAGTATTGGCACCAATTGAGACCACATAGTATGTCTTATCACCCCAAAATGGATGGCAAAATAGAAAGGGTGAATAAGTAGCTTGAGATCTATTTAAGACACTATTGTTTTGCCACACAACATGCTTGGAATGAGTGATTGCACTTGGCCGAATTTCCTTACAATAGAACATATCAGTCTTGCATTGGGATAAGATGAACTTGCTATGTATGGTTATAAGATGCACTTGCTAAGATGGTTTTCAAGCAAGATGAAATTAGTTCTAGTGGAAAGGAAGAGGTGGAGAGAATGTAAGCACTCCTCCAACAATGCAAGGACAATTTGAAGAAGTCTGAAGAAAAGATGAAGCACTATGAGGATGCTCATAGGACTCCATTGAAATTCAAAGAAGGGGATTTTGTGTTCTTGAGGATTCGCAAGTCTAGATCACTCAAGGGAATTACCAACACCACGCTTGCTCAACAATTTTATGGGCCTTACAAAGTGTTGAGAAGGGTTGGTGAAGTAGCCTATCAATTGCTACTTCCTTCTACTACTAGAATACATGATATCTTCCATGTATCTCGTTTGAAGGCATATGTGGGGTTGGAGGTACAACGACATGATGAGCTTCCTCCTATGAATGAAGATGGAGTGTTTGAGTATGTACCGTAGAAGGTGTTGGATATTAGAGAAAAGGTAAGTCCACCTGTATTTTGGAAGATGGAGTGTTTGAGTATGTACCGTAAAAGGTGTTGGATATTAGAGAAAAGGTAAGTCCACCTCTATTTTGGAAGGTTACATATTTATTATTTAAGTTTGTATAATATATTATTTAGGAGACTTCATGGTTGATGGTTTTAAACGTCCATAACTTATGGGAGGCATGTATAAGCATGGGACATTCATTTGGGACTGTTTGAGAGCATAAGGTGCAGATTTACATTCATGGATTGATGTTATGTTCTCAAATGCTTTTATGGCAAGGTTTACCTCTTCGACATTCGTACACTATTGGATGTTTGTGGAGTCCTCGTTGTCTGTTGATGTATTCTTCTCACCCATAGATGAGTTACATACGGTTTTTAGGAAGAAACCTATTGGGTGGGGATGGTTTGTATCATGGTGGATGTATGGGCCATGTCCATGTACACATTTGCTTAGGATATGTGTGTACGGACCAAAGGCCATAGACATATGAGGAGGCCAAACATGTAGAGGCCAAATAATAAGTAGTGTGAACTATGGGCCAAGAATATAGGCAAGGCCTAATCATAATTACGTCATACTAATCATTTTTACTCGATCTTCTTGCCCATGAGCAACCTTCTATGGTGTCTACTCAGTATCAAGAGTATTCAAGTGTGCACTCCCTACTATAATGAGCAACCCTAATCTGTTTTCACTCCTTTCCCCCTTCTTGAAGGGAGCAGCAAAGATAGAGCTAGGCCAAGGATCCTACAAAGACAAGTAGAGATATTGATTACAAAAAGTGTACATTAAAAAGAGAAAGAGGTTGTTGGCAAAACCGAGACAAAAGATGAGAGATGGTAACATGAGTTCTTTGTTGAAAGAAGATTGGGATTTAGTTAATCCTTTTGTATCGCTAGTATTTAGAATCTGTGTTGCTCTAAAATACGATTTCAATAGGGTCTAGAAGATCCAAAGCAAGAAGAGAACAACTCCATGAGATTTGGAGTAGAGGTCCCCTAGACATCAAGGAGGGTACTCTCATCGCTATGTTGGCCAAGAATGATCATCTTGGCCATCCATTCTGGGTTGGTAGTAAAGCCCTAGAGATGGAAACAGAAGAAAAGAGGATACAATAATGTCTATTGCAGTTCATTGGTGTAAAACAAAAACATGAAGATGCCTTTCAAGGAAAATACAGCTTAGAAATGAGAAAAACTTAGAAATGAGAACGAGGTTCAAGCAAGAGGTAAAAGAAAAAAGAGCAAGAATACCCATAGCACTTATACCTAAAAAGAGCAAGAATGTATTTTCACTCTTATCTCTATCTTCTCCCAAAAATAACACAATTCTAGGTAGCGTTAGCCTTCTCAAACAAACTTAGAGTTTTGTGATTGTGCATTTAAGTTAATAATAATAATTGTTTAGATTACATTGTACTCTTTATATTCTATATGGCATCTCAACATCAAGCAAAATTGAATTAACCACAATGTAAGATGTGATCTCTCTCTTCAACTATTGAAAATGCACCGCTACGGCCATTCCTTGCATCAAACATCATCCATAGTTTTCATATAAACCATGAATGTACAGATTCAGTGTGCTCCAGTGAGAGCAGATTAAGCAGCAACATTAGACAAACACACTGAGATTTCAGTAAAGAGCATCCCTATTTGAAGTAAACATTCAAAACAATGCCAATAATTCTTCTCGAGTTTTCCTCTGTCGAAGTTCTTCTTTGCCCTCTTTCTGTTTGCATTACCCTTCCTTTCCACCTTAATACAAGTCAAAACTTATAACTCTTTACACTGCACGGCTGGGCTCCAGGATTCAGATATCAGAGGTGGAGGGCACTCCAGTAGCAACAGCAAGACATTGGCACTCCCACGACCTTCCACCGCACACTCTCAGATTTCTGGAAGCGGCTGTGGGATAGTTTTCAGCCGCGGAAAAAGTCTAGTAAGGTCAAGTGTAACAGTCAGAAACTCAAAAAGCACAAGCTCCGTGCCAAAGTAATAGCCTACTTGTTAGAGCCCATGCCGAATGGCTCACTCATCCCATGGCCTTGGATAAGTGGTACTCCCTTGTGGTAATTGGATGTGTAAGTGTGAATCTCCTCGAAAATAGGATCACGCGCTCGAAAGTAAGTGAAACCTCAAAATACAGCATGCCTGATATGAACAATTTTACCTCGACACTCTTAATCTTGAAACCTTTTCCTTCATTTCTAGTTGACATACTTCATCCAACATTCAATTCTTTGCTCACCTAGTAACCTATGTGAAGATATTGGAGATGTGAGGTAGCACGTGCACATACCCTTTTATATGGGTGAAATCTATTTGTCTGAAGATGTGAAGATATTGGAGATGTGAGGTAGCACGTGCACATACCCTTTTATATGGGTGAAATCTATTTGTCTGAAGATGTGAAGATATTGGAGATGTGAGGTAGCACGTGCACATACCCTTTTATATGGGTGAAATCTATTTGTCTGAAGATGTATGTGAAAGCAAGCAAAGTAGAATTTTATTTACAAGCAATTACCTTAACTAGAAAGTCAAAGATACAAACCACCTCAGCTTAGACTCAGGCTTTGAGCTGATTACAGTAGATCAGTGATTTGATGTACCTCAGTTAGCTAGTTTTGGGTTGAAGTAAGCCGTTTCACCCCATAACAGCAAGCTACTTGAACTGCACAAAGCTCCCTTGAATATCCATTCCAAGTCAGCCATCCAAACTATAAAGCTTCACATTGAAATAAATTACATGAAGGTAGCAAGACATACCAATTATGAAGAAAGGAGCTTGCAGCTTAGAGAAAATACATAACTTGTATAGAACAATCCTTCACCTTTAGCACAGCAGTGTATATTCATAGACTAGCTAGCACAGCTTGAGATGTGAATGCTCAAAGACTTTTGGTTTTTAAATAGAGAACCAGTAAGAAGGAATTTGTAACTCATGTATGTGCTCCGTTATAACAGGGCAGTCCCATGCAATTAACTATCTAAAATCTGCCGTGTTGAGCCTGTACTTAAAGCTGTAAGGAGTTATAATCGTAGAGAAGCATTACCTCGTAACCATTCCGGAAGAGCTCTTCTGAATCCTGATACTACCCATCAAACGGAGTTACAACCACAAAAATATTTGTGCATTGTGATTTGACCTTACTAATCAAAGGGTGAAAGTTCTTCATTAGTATGAGCCATCGGTATACCAACAAGATCAAAGCTCCTAAGGACTTTAAGCCCATAGAAACCTACGCATACAAGGCTGGACCAAACTTCTATGTTTCATTCACCCCCTCAGTAATGTGTCTACATAACATTACCAAAGAATCAGATTGCATCAGGTAAAATTCAATTTTACTAAACTAAAGGGGGTCAGAGACGTGATTGATTGGCTAATCCTTACGATGGTGACACCATGAGCTCATCAACGTCATGACAGCCATGTCTTGCTCCAATTGATTAATCTAAAACCCAACTAATTGATCAAAGACTAGGCAGATGGAAGAAGGGAAAGATTAATCAATGGGAATACGATAAGCATTGTGCACATGATTTGTTTGAAGTATGTTTAGATTAAGGGTTTTGGGTAAAGAATCTGTATTGTTCACACCTTAAGGGTTCTGGGTGAAGAATCTCTGTTGTCCACACCTATATTAACACATGCCCAGCCTCTGCCATTCGCACCTTTAATCTACTTAACTTTGCGTACAATTGGTCATTTTGTGGATGAGTTTGGTCTCCTATAGTGAAATTATGAACTTCATTTTTAGTCTCAATGAAGGCCCTCCCAGGTGTCTTCACCGCACATGCAATTCTTCTCAAATGTTGCATGCTAATGGCATCCATGCACATGTCAGCATCGGAATAAATAGTAGACATGAGCAGATACCCAGAAGCATGATCAGGATCCAACGACATGATGGTGCGAAAGCATCTTCTTCCTACCTCAATATTGCCATATGTTTTACAATTGCCAAGCAAAGAGATCCACCCAGCAATACTGGAAAATAGAGAGGGCATGCTTTGTAGTATATCTTCGGCCTCCACCACGTGCCCAGCACGCCCAAGCAAGTCAATCATGCAGGTGTACTGCTCGAGACTTGGCATAGTGCCATGACCTACTTTGAAGGCTTCAAAGAGGTGGCAACCTTCACCCACTAAGCCCTCGTGACTGCATGAAGACAGAGCATTTACACAAGTCACCTCATCTGGCTTGAAGCCTTCCCGTTGCATGGCGATAAAGCTTTGTAGGGCGGACGTGTAATCATTATGCAGCGTGTATGCTGCCATCATTGCACTCCATATGACCACATTTCTCTTAGATGACTTGTCAAACACCCAACATGCATCCTCAACGCTTCCACATTTGGCATACATGTCAATAAGGCCACTGATAACAAATGCATCTATTTGGGGCCCACTTTCAATCATGTCAGCATGGACTATGTGACCCAGATTCAAAGCTCCTACATCAGTGCATGCTTGCAGGATGCTGACAAAGGTTACATTGTTTGGCTTCACATCGACCTGCTGCATTTGCTGCAGTAGTTGTAAAGTCTTCTCTGGGTACCCGTGCTGAACATGTCCTGCAATCATTGAGCTCCATGTCACCACGTCTTGTTTTGGTAAACTGTTGTACACCTTTTGTGCATCCTGCAGCTGTCCACATTTGATATAACAGTCAATGAGGGTGCTTCCAATATAAATATCAGACTCAAAACCCCATGAGATGACCTGAGCATGGATGCACTTCCCTTGAGCCAGAGCTGCTGCAGTAGAGCACCCTTTCAGGATGCTGACAAATGTGGCAATATTTGGTTCTGTACCATGCTGCTGCATTTTTTGAAATAGCTCAACAGCCTCCCCACTACACCCATGCTGGGCATATCCGGCAATCATTGCAGTCCACGGTAGGGCATCTTGTTTGGGAAGTTTCTCAAAAACCCTGTGTGCATCCTTGAGTCTCCCACATTTCGCATACATCTCCACAAGACAGCTTCCAATATTTACATCTGACTCAAAGCCACTATCAATAGTAAGACAGTGAATGATTTTTCCTTTGGGCAGCACTGACATGTTCACACATGCTTTGAAGACGGCTACAAACGTGTGCTCGTTCACCTTAACTGACTGCTGGCACATTTGCTCGTAAAGCTCTAGGACCTTCTCAAATTGTTGACACTTTATATGGGCAGCCACAAGTGCATTCCATGTCAACACACTTGGCCTTGGGATTCTTTTGAAGACTCGCCATGCATCCAACAAACTTCCACATAGTCCAAATGTCCGGATTAAGTGGCTTCCCCAGAAAGAATGTGGTCCAAATCCGGTTCTAATCATGAGCCTGTCCACTGCTCTAGCTGCTAAGAGGTCTTTCTTGCACATGCAGCCATGTAGAAGGGAAGTGATGATGCTGGCAATACGACATCCTTGCTGTTTTAAACTGTCCACATTTTGTAGAGCCTCATCAAGTTGGCCCTTCTCACATAGTTCCCTCAAACATTCAAGGGAAGCACCACCACTATCTGTTACCACCCTGGATAATGGACTAAAGCAGTATTAAAGCCATAGTTCTAGAATGAACCACCAAAAATCAAAAGGAATAGAAAAGAGCATAAAGGATGTTATGATTAAAAGTTAAGATATAAAGAGTGAGAGGTTATAATGTGAATTTGATCTTTTATTGGGCTCCAATCTTTAAAAAACCCTTTTCCTTATGGCATTTGGTCAGCTAGACCTTCAAGCCTCATGTGAATAATGCATCTTTCCCTTGAAGAAAGTTGACTTAATAGTCAACTTTCTCTATCTGAAAAATGTGGAGCACAGTTAAACTGGTCACTGCAGGGCCTGCATTATGCAGCAGCACTTGCGTCTTGCAAAAGAAAAATTAAGGCTTTGTTCCATTCCCGGCCTGATTTAGCACAGAAAGCACAGAGACGTAATTGTTATATACCAGTGGAAAGATCAAAACTGTAATGTAGTAAAACTAAGGTCAAGAATATGTAAATAATGGGCCATGGGCAAGGCTACTATAAATAGGGCTTTGGGTTCATTGTAGGGATCTTTTGGTCATTCATATCTTGGACACTTACATGTACTCTTGGCTTCTTTCTTGGAGATCATGATCTAGGGTTCATGGAAAGCTTGATAGCCGTCGTCATGGTGAGAGGTTAAATCACTTAGGCCTTTCTTTGATATTTGGTCTGGATCCATTTCAATTGGTATTAGAGCTTTGATTTTGATCCACTTTCTGAATTTTTTTGAAAATCTTTTGAGTTTTCTTGATTTTCTTGATCAAGAAGATGGATATGGTGATTCTGGATGGTTGAATCTCTTCATCTTTGTTGCTTCTAACCTTTTGAAGATTTGATCTTGATTTTGGGATCTTTCAATGCATTTTAGGCAAGAAATTGCAAGAAAATAGCAATTTTCATGTGTTTTTGGCAATTTTCTTGATTTTTTGCATGATATTTCTTCGTACTTTCTTGGATTTTCTTGATGTTGATAGGGAAGAGGGTGGACATGAAAATTTTAACCTCATTTGGCCAATTTCTAAGAGTTTTGTGTGAGTTTTAAACCAAATTTTTAATTATGAGACCAAATTTTGGAGTAAGTTTTGGACCAACATTGGGGGAAATTCACTAATCTTGATTAGTGATCTTAATCAAAACGTTTTTTACTTTCCTCCTCTTCCTTGCTTGGATCTTGGAAGCTTTGGGGCTTCAATCTTCAGTGTAAAGCTAACAAAATCTTAGGGGCTTGATTGAGGAAGATGAAGGCTACATTACAAACTCCATTTTGACCCCCTTTCATGAGGAATACGCCGTGAAGATGTGCTGCACGCTGCCACTGTTTTCAATATTACATGGTGTTTTGAGTAGCTATAAGAGTGTGATTAATGCCTTCTAATTACCCCATACATGATGCTAAGCCATATACAAGGTATTACTAGACATTTAAATACTCTATTCATGGCGATTTTGCACGTGAGGAAGCCATGAAAGCTGTGTGCGTTTCGTGGAGAAGGTGGAGCCCATAATCACAATTTGGTGGCTACAATGCTTAGAAATACCAGTGCTAAGTGTAAGTTAGCTTCCCATCTCAATTTTCTCAATTTCTTCTTGTCTTGCAAATTAGGGTTCCATAAAAATTGGGATTCTTCACTAAATTTTTGAAAAATTTATTCATCAATTTCCCATTTCATACTTGGCTACTTGCATATAGGTGATCAATCATTGCATGAATAGGAGATTTTATGGGAATTTTGACTTCTTTGCATTTTTGAAATTTCTTGAGAAAATTAGGATATGGGATCAGCTTTTCCATGAAATTCTTGCATAATGTTACTATCCCAACCTTCCTCTTCCCATACATGTGCTCAATGCGATTCTACCCAAGATTTAGGGCTTCTTGGCTCTCTTGAATGATTTGGGGTTTTCTTGAAAATTAGGGTTTCCAATTTAAAAAAAATTAGATCGAGGGTGTTAATTCTCTTCTCCTCTCGCTCCTCTACCCTCTCATGTCATTGATTTGCAATAATGATCACAATTTTAGGGTTTCTTGAGAGAAATTTGAAAATTGCCTTCAAGATTAGGGTTTGTGATGAGATTTCTTAAATTTTCAATCCACAATCCTTCTTCCCTTGATCTTCTCTATACAATCATGCTTTGTTTGATCAATTTAGATAAGGGCATTAGGGTTTTGGGAGAAAATAGGGTTTAGATAAAATTCTTGCATATTCATGCTCTCATCCATTTCTATGCTTTCCATTGATTCTTGCACTATTAAAAAGCTAGTTATGTGGTGAGGATACCTTGGCAATTGGTGGAGAGACCAAGGGGAGAATGTCATGAATCCAGTGTGCCATGATTGCCTTGGAAAAGTGGCACATCGGAGGATTAAGTACATGGAGTAAAGACATGGGCTCAACTCTTGCCCTCGGATTTCAAACTTTGGTAGAAGGCTGAGAAGGCTTGGCCAAAAGATCGGCAAGCAAAAGCTCTACACTGACTTACTTCAAAAGCTCTACACCAATCCAATCAAGTGGCAAAGGTTTCAAGGACACTTGGCAATGCAAGAATGCATTTTTGATCTTTTTGGTTGTGCATTGCATCAGGGTTGTTACGAGGCGCGCCTCTAGTCGATGATCGAGGCGTTTGAGGCATACGGACGTATGATTGAGGCACACAGGTCTAAGTAGTTTTTTTTTGCCGATTCTAGATTTTGCCGCCCGTTTTGGAAACTTTGGGACTTGCCTGTTTTTTCCCGTTTATGTCCATTTTCGTCCATTTGAGTCTGTAGACGGAGGGTGGGACTATAAGGGAGGGCCGACAGCCCCTCTAAGCTCTTTGTACCCTATTACCCATAGCCCCTCTAAGCTCTAGCCTCTCACTGTTCACCAACACGCTCTCTCTCCCTCTCAAGTCTCTCATACATACTCTCTCTCCCTCAAGGCAGCCCCTCTCATAGACCACAAGCTAGTGCAGGAGCTCGGCCGAGAGAGGTGACACTCGACAGAGCCACTGAGTTATGCAGAGCTCGACGCCCCAGATCCCATGGCCCTCGCCCATGGCCACGCCACCACAGGCGGATCCGGGCCATCATCTCCCATTATCGCACGACCTTCTCGCGCCAGCTCAGTTTTACCACCTTGAGCACCATGTCACAGCGGCCCATGACGGACGTATTAGGGTGATATGAGAGCTCTCTGCTCATGTACCCAGATCAGATTTTATAGTTCTAGATTTTTGTTATCTTTCTTTATTACTATTTTGTACCCGAGTGATGTACCTCATGGATATGATGTAACCTTTTGGTCTCATAGGTCATTTTGGCCTTTTGAAGACGTTAATACAACTTCTTTCTTTCTTTCTTTCACACACTCTCTCACCCCCTCACACACTTTCTCTCCCTCTCTCACCCGCTTCGCTTCGTTGTTCCCTGTACGCTTCCTGTTCGCTTCGCGTCTCTGTGCGTAGCCGCTGCCTTCGCCCCTGCTCGCCGCCCGCTTCGCTTCGCTGCTCCCTGTTCGCTTCGCGCCTCTGTGCGTAGCCGCTACCTTCGCCCCTGCTCGCCGCCCCCCCCCCTCTCTCTCTCTCTCTTTGCTTCCTTCGCTTCGCCTCCTTCGCTCTCTCGTGTAGCCGCCTCTGGCCTCTCTCTCTGTGGGAAGCGCTGTAGACACGCACAGAGCTCTTCCTATGGCCAAGGGTTAATTAATTTTTTACCCAAAACCAGCCTTTTTCAGCCCAAGACAAGATGGAGAGGATCGACATTGAATTGCTTGCAAGGAAAGCACACATGTGCTGATCGTTGATATCTGAGGCTCCCAGGCTGAAAAGCATCCTTCTTGCATGCTGTTTTCAACTGCAGCACTGAACCACAGGGCTGGACAGAGCTGTAAACAGCTGCCTATGGCAGCGTGCACACCTACATAGGATGGTCGCATGTTTGTACAAGTTTCCAAACATCATCGTTGATTCTATGGGCTGCCCAGGTGCTGAAAACAGGGAATACAGGGCTGGACAGCAGGTATATGAGAAAAGCAACGAGGTTTATCACGTGCTTTTATGGTGCTTTCCATCCCAAAGCTTATATAGGGTTGCCTGCTATTGAACAAGTGGATTCAGAGATGTTTTGGACAGTATGATCGTGGAAAGCAAGTTGCTTTTATGGAGCAAGGGTGTTTTCCATATCCACCTGTTACTTCGGAGAGTTCTATCACGAAAAGCATATTGCTTTTAGCTAATTCGGAGAGATCTGTCATGGAAAGAAGGTTGATGTAACTTGGACTTGGATTTGAACTTGGACTTGGACTTGGATCTCGATCTGGATTTGGATTTGGATTTGGATATTGGATTTGGACTTGGATTTGGATTTGGATTTGGATATTGGATCTGGTACTAGTCCAGTGAGAGATTCTTGTGGGTCATCCCGTGGTGTGCTCGGCATTAGAGATCTCGTGCCTCGACATCAACTCCTTGGGTTTCTACACCAACATATTTGTTTGATTTGGTATTCATTGGTTGTATTGATCCTGGCAAGCGTGCCCATGGATTGTTCTTGAATAAATTCCTAAAAGGGGACGGAGCCTGTTCCCCGCTTAGTGTGGTGTACTGTGCAAAGTTCCCTAACCCCTTCTCTCTCTCCCCCTCTCTCTATATCTTTTGGATACATGGTTGAGTCTGTCACGGCACGCCCCACTGGGCTTACAAATCCCTACACTTCAAATCTAGCTGATATACATGAGTGAGCCTTAAGCCCACAGCACCTCTTGGTTCATGACTGTCTGAAACCAAAATGACTGTCTCTTGGTTCATGACTGTCTGAAACCAAAATGACTAGGAGAGTTGAAATACAATTTCTATCATGCCAAGTTAATCAAATGACTACAAACGAAATGGTTTGAATTATGCTTCTAAAATTTGATTTTTGCTTTGTAAATTTTGTTCAATTATCTAGAACTAAGCACTAAATTTTTTACAGACAAATTATACCAGGCAATCTTGCTTGCAACTCCATCATTCAAAAGAGTGCTTTGATATGCCACCCTTTCACCCCGAGAAGGTGGTGCTTTAGCAAGTAGAGCTAGTTTTGCTTCAACCCAAGGAGGGTTGAGTCGACCATCAACCCACAAGGCCTCTTTTGTCGAAGAATGCACAAAATCTGGAGACTTCTCATTTCTCTAAAAAAAGCCACCAATTCTCAAGTAAGAAACAAATGCAACATCCTTCAGTACACTATAAAGTTACAGACAATGCTTTTCATGCCAATTGTACATAATCAATTCCTCAAATCCCCATGTACATATGTATCAAGATAGCTGAAATCATTCACCTTTGTAGACCTGTTGTCCAGCCACTCAGAAGGATCCAAGAAAAGATCCTGCCACAGCTGCTCTACAGCCTGGGCTTTGCCTGCATGCTTAAACCCAAAAACATGAGACTTCAACATATAACCTAACTTTTCAGACTGAAACAACATTAAGTGTAGTAGTTTCTATTTTTGCAGCAGGCAAGAGTTAAACACTTATACGTACGCATAGCATGGCACATGCTACATGCAGGCTTCTTCCCAATGTGACTTTTGTTGAACAGGATATTGAAAGCGTCGTTTCAAAAATGCACTGTTGCTTTGTGAAGTTGCGAAGGCCACAGAACACCTACAAAATCAAATGCAACAGAACCATGTAACCAGACAAATAGCTCTTGGACTACACAAAAACACACATGATTGGAATGATAAGAGGCCAGTACATATTCCATGATCCCAGATTACTTACTGCAGAAATGCCAATATTGTGGGGAACACTCTACATGAACTTTACAACTTCTTTCCTTGTTCTCATCGGCACATAGAGGTTGGAAAGCATAGCAGTACAGCTCCACCTCAAGCTGTATGGATTGATTACCATCTGCCTAGATCACCTCCAAGCTTGGTAGTGCCTGCTCTGCTGAAGGTGCTGTGTTTTCCTCTTCCCTCTTCTTGGTACACGTGCTGCCGGCTGGTTATAGCAGCGTTTTTTTGCATTATCTCATCTGCGTTTTTGGAGGCAGTGGAGGCAGGTGTTCTTTTCCAAGAATGGTGCCTTCCCACATGGCCTTGAGCCCTTGCTCAGCAAATCTTTGCTTTGTCAAATTTTTCAAACTCATGGGTGCACACTTGGATTCACATCCTCGAGGTGTGTGTGGAAGACAGTTAGTCCTTTCTCGACAGCAGAGGGAGTCTATGACTTTGTGCCAATTCAGTATAGTTTTGCTTGTGTACAGGTGTTTCCTTTAGGTTCTCAGGGTGTTCACCTTGAGAGGGGGATATGGTTACTTGAGCCACTCCTATTCCCCAGGCAGATGGCCTTCTGGATTACAGGGTACAGGCACAGGAATCTTCATCCCTAGGATGAGCATTGATTTGGGAGCTTGGTGTACAGGTTGATATCGGCATTCATGCAGAGGCAGGCCAGGTCACTTGGTGACAAGAGCTATTGTCGAGGTTCACAGGTACTTGCTTAGTTGCAGGATGGGAACAAGATGCATGGCAAGTGTATAGGTTCATTGGGTACAGGTAGGTACCAGTGGAGCAACAGTTTGGAGCAGATGATTGACATTAGATTGTGCTTTGGGATGATGAGTTGTGGATGGTTGGTTCCACATAGACACGTGACTAGTTGGTTGGGAGCTTGCCAGCTGGGGGTGTCAGGTTTTGGCAGGAGAGCTTTCTTGAGCTCAGTGCCATAGTTAACACCAAAGAGCTCAGGGGGTGTTGCCATGTGATTGGGTGACTCATAGGGGTGTGTGAGTAGTAGTCCCATCACATGACGGCGAGTTATGGATACAAGTTTTAAACGTCAAGTGCCAGCAGGATTGTCAGCTACAGTGCTAGAGGTATGTTTCTTCCCTTGGAGTGTTAGCAGGACAGAGAGGCATTCTTTGACCGAGGGATACATGGAGATCCGGAAACCTTGTATCTGGAGATTGGTGCTCAACAAGCTCAGAGTTGGAGACTTGAGTACCAGGGCTGATGTAGACATTGTGGGCCTCTAGGGTGTCTAGAGGGGGTGCCAACAGGGAGACAATTTGGCGGTGTTCTCTCATGAGCAGATTTTTTCTTGGAGGTAGAGAGTCAGACAACATCCTTTCTTGGGTTGAAGAGGGAGCACATTGTGTGGACTGGTGTGATACAAATTGGGTTGGAGATATGGACATCTGGTGGTTCATTTTTGGATTTTGCTGGACTTCTGGATCGGGAGAAGTTTCTTGGAGTACGTGGCAGAGGCGGGAACAGATCGACTTCTCGACTTGCTTTGGAGGTTTCCTTTTCCAGCTCCTTGGACCAGTTTCTCTCCCAGGATCTGAGAGGGGGTGTTAGCATTATTCATCTCTTGGTAGTGTGCCCAAGTTGTGTATCAAGGGTGCCCAAATTTTTCCCGGGCAACACCTTATTTTTTCCTCATGTTCAGGCCCTTGGTTGTAGGGTTGGCCACCCATTATCACTTGTTTGTTTTTGTCCAATCATGGGTCTTTTTCTAGAGCCAATTGGCCAGCTCTACAAGAAGCTATATAAGGCCATGCTCTTATTCACTTGGAGATACCTTGACAAGGGCTTTCAAGCCCGGAACCTGAAACTAGCGGCGGATGCCCGGGGAACTAGGGCCTTTTACACACTTGTTGATACCATCAATGCATATTAAAACACTTAAACATGGCCACAGCCTTAACACATATCCATCATCACTTTGCATAAAACATAAAGCTGGACAAAACATCCACAAATGCTGAAAATGGAGCTTGCACGTGTGACACCGCATAGAGGCCGGAATGGGTCGACCCTACCCTTGGAGTATTTTATTACCCAAGGAGCTTGCACGTGTGACACCGCATAGAGGCCGGAATGGGCCGACCCCCCCCTTGGAGTATTTTATTACCCAAGGAGAATAATTTCATGTACAAGCTTTGAGGGCCTTACTCTCCCCACGGGAGATGCCGGATTATCCACATACAAATGCCATAACACAACCCAACACGAGGCAACCAAGCCGGAAGATAGGCTGTAGAAATGCCGAGCCAACAACAGAATCCATATACCTCCGTGTGGGTACTGATTCTTCCCCAAAAACTACGGGGAGAGAGAGAGAGAGAGAGAGAGAGAGAGAGAGAGAGCTGTATTAACATCTACTAGAGGAGGCCGAATTCGACCTATGAGACAAATCAATGTACACTCCCACCTATAATTTCAATGATGACTTCATCCTCTGTCAAAAGATTTCAATAAAAACACAGTAGCCATCATTAGGGCAGCTTGTAACGGTGGTAGAGGCTAGTGTGCAGCAAGAGAGCCTCCATTAATGAAGAGAGAGGACTCCAATTTATAGATTTGGGCCTCCCATGAGCTAAAATGGCAAGAGAAGGCTACAATGACAAGTGGAGAGCCACACAATAGCTGAAGTGACAAGTGTGAGGCCACTTGTCTCACTTTGATCCACTTTCTAACAAGTGTCAAGCCACTTGTCTCACTTTGGTCCACTTTCTTGCCACATGTCCCAATCTAAGAGATGGGTCCTTCCATAAACTCTCTCTCTAAAAATATCCCAACTGGTAGACATTCTGTCACATAGGCACTTTGCCAACTCTTGGTATCTGCTCAATTCCAGATGTAAGGACACGAACAGAATTTCCATCGGAGTCGGGCCAAAAATAGCAACTCTCCTAAATTTTAGGAGTGTGGTCCTTTGTATTCTAGGATAATCCCCCATTCCCAAAGCTTGTACTTTCCAAATATTTAAACATCCTGGAGTCCACCAGACCCCTTTCAGACTGGGAAATGTCCAAGCTAGTGACAAGTCCTCCCTCAGTGGAGTTGCTCATCATGCCCTCACTTACGCGGACCACGCCTTGCACAGGATTGTTTGTATCATTGCTTCTTCATCATTATGCAGATTCGTTTTCTTTCTCTCTGTGCCTATGTCTCACGCTTTCCACTGCGCACTTTTGACAAACAAAGCTTGAATATTTGTAATGTGCAAGAACGACGAGGAGATTGTGTGTGTTTTTTTTTTTTTGGGGGGGGGGGGGGGGGGAAGGGGGGTGGGGGGAAGGAAGGAGTGAAGAGAGAGGGAAGCAACCGTTTGCAGGCTAAGGGCACTAGAGGGAAAGGTCTGAGGTTATATATCTTAGACCTTTCTTTAGATAAAATTGGCCACATTAAGCAGCCTATTCAATAAATAGGTACACATGATACGTTTGTGTGAATCATAATATTGTGCAGCTACTTAACGAAAACAGAATTAAATATATATCCCCACTATTAAAAGCTATTTACAATAAATAAAGCTTGTGCTATTAGAGGCAACAAGCAATATATATATATATATATATACCTAGATGAATCCAGGAACATGCCCAAATTCACCTTTTAGGAACGTGCATGTTATATACTCATGGTAGTCAACCCACAAGACTATATAACTATCAACTCCATTATGCATAGTATGGACTAGATCCTACGACATCCCCATTAACGTCATCAATGCCCAATAGAGGTGCAGAACTCTGTATCAAGATATACTCTCACATACGCACTCCACACACACACACACACACACACACACATAAGAGCATATATACACCTAGATGAATCCAGGAACATGCCCAAATTCACCTTTTAGGAACGTGCATGCTATATACTCATGATAGTCAACCCACAAGACTATATAACTATCAACTCCATTATGCATAGTATGGACTGGATACTACGACATCCCCACTAACGTCATCAGTGCCCAATAGTGGGTGTAGAACACTGTATCAAGATATACTCTCACACACGCACTCCACACACACACACACACGAGCATATATTCACACAACGCCCTTCGTATTGAGTTTCTGTCAAAACTCCAGAGATGCAGGCAGACTCAGCCATAATGAAGCCTAGCACTAAGGGAAGTAACAAATAGAAAGAAATAGTACAACAAATAAGTACTTGATAGGACAAATGCACCGCTAAAGATAGAAAGAATAAGCACAATATCAACTGGCCGCAACTCGGACGAAAACAAGCAATAGTAAAACAAATCTTACATGTTTGTAAACAAAGAGCTTGTGTTGATTAGTGATAGAGCTCATGTCCTTCTATAAGACCGTCTAGGAATAAAATCCTACTCATGTCTCTTTTGTAAAAAGAATGCATCATTTGTAAGAAGTATCTCTAGAAAGTAATCGCCTTGTCCTACTAATTAATCCATAGAATAAGAAGAAGCATTATTATGCGAGGCAAGATGAATTTCAACATCACCTTTAGATATATAAGGAGCCAGTATAATGTGAGGTATAATGAATTTCATCATCAACTACTTGAGAATGCAAGCTGGAGTGAATCATAGAAAGTGATCAAATCCATGATGGATTAAGACAATTAATTAACACAAATAGGGATTAAGGCTAAAACAAAAAATAAGCATAAACAAACCTAAAATCTCATTGCTAAATTCCACTTAAAATGAGCTAACTTATAGCTCTATCTTCACAATCATCCTCCCAGATGTCTCTATCAACTCGCACTAATCACTCCACCTCCCATGATTCTCTCAATCACATGACTCACTCCTAGAATCTCTCAATCACCCTTTTCACCCTTTTCACTCACCTCCCATGATTCCCTCGATCACATGACTCACTCCTAGAATCCCTCAATCACCCTTTTCACGTTTTACATTTCCACCGACCACATAACGTTTGGACACAACCACTTACAAATTCTTAAGGTTCTTTAGACCTTCACACATGCGCACACACAAGGCTAATGAGCTCCCCTTCAAACACACACACCGTCCATCACCATAGTTTCCACCACTCCCCCTTGCTGATGAGTTCCCCTTATGTCACTGCATCTATGTCCCTATACTCTGAGTCACAACGTTGTTCGTAGAAAGGCAAGTTAACTCCACTTCCTGTGCCCTTTCTTGAAACCTTGTCCACCCTCAAAAACTGGGGTCACAATGTTGTTCATAGACAAGGCAAGTTAACTCTACTTCTTGTGCCCTTTCTTGAAACCTTGTCCACCCTCAAACACTAGGGACACTTTACACATTTGGTGGGCAAAGTGACAGACACACATGAGGTAGGAACCATGCCCTTACACATTTACTCATCCATGTGATAAACTGAGTGTCCAAACTAGCTCTTCGCACACATTATAGCACAAAATTACAACCATTTTGGACCAGAAATCCAAACAAGGCACCCAAACACAATTGAAACATGCGAGTCATACCCCCCCTTAATCACAAAAGTCACTATCAATGTAGCCATCATTTCTCAAACAAGAGCTGCTAAAGCATAGAACAAGATGGTGCCAAATGGTGCCATCAAAGTGTCGTTATGTCCATCTTTTTTTAAACCTCTAGCTCTTGCATTAGTTTTTCGTTGTGTTTGGAGTCCCTCAAATTCTTTGCTGCCACTCCTGCTGCAACCTTCTCATCCAGCCTTGCTCCTGTCCAGCCCTCCTATCAACTTTCTGGATTTCGGTCCTATTCCAGCAATCCTCCCTTGTTCTTTCCCACCGTCCGAATTCTAGTCCTCCTTTCCATGGGGAATTATTTAGCTACAGATGGGTGTGGGAGCCTCCATGACAGCTTTCAACTTCTGCAGATACTCCTCTCACACCCCCTTAAGCTCATTGGCAATCAAGCTCTCAGACTTCTCGGCACTCATTTACATCTAGTACTGCAAGTCGTGCTTCCGCTTTCACTAATTCACCTTGTGCCTGTCTGCTCTTTGCTCCACAATTTTTATTATTTCTTGATGCTCCTTCAATATCTGATTTGTTTCGGCCTCTGTGCTTTCAAGTCGGAGAGGAGTTTTGTCCAGATTCTGTTTTATCTTCAGTCTTTCCTGTTCGTCTGTATACAGTGCCTTTCAACTCCTCAACTTCCCTTGCCATCCCTTTGTTTGCCTCTTGTAAGCCCATCACCTGTAATTGCACCTCCATGTGCTGGGCCACTTCTCCCTTCGGTTTTTTCACGTCTTCCGTCAAGGATCCCTTCTAATTCCAGACGTCATGCAATGCCTAGATGCACTCAACATATGCAACTTCCTTCTCTTTGAGATTTGTTTGCATTCTTTGAATTTCTCCTGGCCCTTCCAACATTGTTACAACAACGCCTTCTTTATACCTTTATTTGGTGAGATCTTTAGCATCTATTCACAAAAGTAGAGAGAGAGAGAGAGAGAGAGAGAGAGAGAGAGAGAGAAGAGAAAGTAGACGACACAATATTGGGTCCCCCCCTACAAGCAAGAGTATTTGTTAGCAGTCATCTCCTGTCTGTATAGTATACACCAGGGCCTCTATTGTGGGTGTGCCCGCCCATTTTAGGTGTTCCCCCATTTTTCCTCACTTTCCATAGTATTTTCCCATTTTTGCTAGCTGTGGGAGGGCTATCGGCTGTGTCTACTGCTGGCCGATTAGACTGGTGCTACACGACTAAGTTCAGTGCTGGCCGACTGATTTTTTCTCTGGCTAACTGTGTTATTTGCTGGTCGTGAGCATCTCTGGCTGTTGTCGGTTGTTTATGGGCTAACCGACCAGCAGCCTGGGGCCATATATATTGGCCCTGCCCCCCACACTTCTCTTGTATCATTCCAAGATTTTCTAGTGTATATAGCAGAGTATATACAGCTTCTCTCTCTCTCTCTTTTCTGCGTTTTGATCTCTACAGCAGCTCATTTGCCTCTCACTACTCAGCATTTTACTCCTCTTTGATGACCAGTGGGGGCAGGCTCAGCACCATCACATGGGAGGAGCTTGTGCCTATGGTCTTGGACCAAGAAGAGCGATTTACGAACCCTCCTCTTTGATGACCAGTGGGGACAGGCTCAGCACCATCACATGGGAGGAGCTTGTGCCTATGGTCTTGGACCAAGAAGAGCGATTTACGAACCCTCCACAGGGCGGAGGTTCTGAGGCCTTGATTGGCCAACTGTCGAAAGGCCATAATAACAACAATAAGGGCAAAGGGAAGTCTTCATTGGAGAAGTCTTCTGAGAAGAAGCCCGACTCAGACCGTGATAAATTGAAGGCCGAGAAGATCTGTAACGATTGTGGCGAGAAAGGCCACTATTGGAGAAAGTGTCCCAAGCGGACTCGGAAGAGTGCTGATTCTTCAACTTCAGCTGCAAAGACTCTAGCCTTTGTGCACTTGGAGATTTTGGACACACATGCTTCATCTTCTTCGAGCGAGGAGGCAGTTGGTTTCACCGCCAGGGATACTCGGGAGTGGATTCTCGATAGTGGTGCTTCCAAGCACATGACTCCTTCCCGAGAGTTTTTACAGGATCTTAAACGACAGTCATGTCGCATTTCCATTGGCGACAATTCCACTATACCGATTCACGGTGAGGGCAGGATGGAGATTATTCCTGATGGCAAAGGGGGAAAGGAAAGCATTCCTCTCGTGTTCTTTATGTCCCAGCACTTGGTTTTCATCTATTGTTAGTGCATGAGGTTTGCACAATTGGCTTCCGGGTGGAGTTTGAGGAGCATTCTGTTGCTCTACGGGACGAAGAAACAGGCCTTTTCATCTATTGTCAGTGTATGAGGTTTGCATGATTGGCTTCCGGGTGGGATTTGAGGAGCATTCTGTTGCTCTATGGGACAAAGAAACAGGCCAAGTTGTATGGCAAGGCGGAGTGGAGAACGCATAGTTGTCACGGTGCGAAAATATGATACCGTACGATACGATACCATACGGGAATTTTTGGTACGATATGAAATTTTCGGATACCGTCGATAAAATACGGTTTTTATTTTTTACACTTACAACCTATGGAGCTTCAAGCTTGAGTGTGAGGAAAGGTTGTGAGGGGAGGAGTCTACAGTGCTTGAGGAACCAGAACATGGATATGTGTCTCTCCCAGTTGGATCTCCCGATTGTCTCCAAAAAAGAACCTGGATGGGTAATGCAATACCAAAGGTCTCCCAGTGTAGCGTTTATGACTAAGGGACCGCCCTTGCACAAATAGGAGTTGGTACACACTCACTTATGTGGACCTCTGCAGACCCCATCCTTGGGAGGTTCTTTGTACTTTATGCTACTTGTTGACGATTGTAGCAAATTCACATGGGTTTATTTCCTTTCCCAGAAGAACGAGGCTTTTGCTCGGTTCAAGGAGTGTCATGTTATGGTGGAGAAAGATTCTGGATTGCAGATAAAGACTCTTCAGGCTGACAAAGGAGGAGAGTTCTCTTCTAATGCGTTTATGCGGTTTTGTGCAAAACATGGCATCACGCGGGAGCTTGCCAATACAGGTTCACCTTCAGAGAATGAAGTGGTTGAGCGAAAGAACCTGACTGTGGTGGAGATGGCGAGAACGATGTTGGAGCATCGTGATCTTCCTCGTCCACTTTGGGGAGAGTCTGTGGCTACGGCTGTCCATATCCTCAACCGATCTCCGATGACTTCAGTACCAAAGATGACTCCATTTGAGGCTTATTTTGGCAAGAAACCAGATGTCTCCCATTTCCGTGTGTTTGGGAGTGATGCCTATGTTCCCATTTCCGTGTGTTTGGGAGTGATGCCTATGTTCCCATTCCAAAGAAGTAGAGGGGGAAGCTTGACTCGAAGTCCTAGAAGCTTGTATTTGTGGGATATCACTCTCTTTCCAAAGGCTACAGGTTGTATGACCCAGAGTGGAACGAGGTTGTTGTTAGCAGAGATGTCGTCTTTAATGAGCATGTTCCAACTTCCACTATTGATGAGCCACCACTTCTTGGAGACCTCGATGAGTCTGAGGATCCAGTCTATTATTCCAGCTAGACAGTCTCAGTCAATTGTTGAGGTTGAGCCCGAGGCTGGAGATGAGCGCCAACAACAGCAAGAGGCTCCGCGTTCTGTTTGAGTACCTAGGTGGTTGTTAGACACCCTTCAAGAATCAGGTGTTATAGAGCTTTCCTCTAAGTGGACCACAGAGGACAGACCTCAAAGATCACACAGAGTTTGTGACAAAAGCCATTCAGCAGAGCTCTTGAAGGTAAACTACGCTTTGATGTCTCGTATTATGCGGGACAAAGAGCCCACTTCCGTGAGGGAAGCTCTTTCTCAGGATACTTGGAGGAAAGCCATGCAAGTGGAACTGGATGCCATAGAGCAGAATTAAACTTGGGAGTTGGTTCCAAGGCCGTCAAAACGGTCAGTCATTGGTGTCAAGTGGGTCTTTAAGACCAAGTATACTCTGATAGGTCGGTGGACAAGCACAAAGCCAAACTTGTGGCTAAGGGTTATGCTCAACGGCCTGGCATCAACTATGAGGATACCTTTGCACCGACAGCGAGGATGACCACGATTCTGACCATTCTTACCCTTGCCTCTTCTCAACGGTGGCCCGTATATCAGATGGATGTAACACTGTGTACCCCAGTGCAGGCTGCACGTGACAAACATGCACTTTTGTAAGTAGTTTATGGCTCCTTGAGTCCAATCCATGTCAATTGTTTCAGAAAATCTCGAGGCGATTTGAACTGTTGGCTTTGGGACAGCGGCGTTTCTAATTGACCTTCAAGCTTCATGCTGCTACTCCACGCCAATACTTGGCTTTGTGCTTCTTGTTCTAAGAGCCTAATGTGATTTATAGCTTGTGTCCTACTACGCGCTTCCGGCTTGCTGCTCTACTCTAATTCCAGCTTCTTGTTTCACTTGCTTCCGCTCTTCCTTTCTCCCAATTCAAACCCTCTTTTTCTTTCCTTGTCTAAAGCTAACAATCGATGCTTGTTCTGAATTGAGGAGACAAGGGTGGCATGGCCACTACCTTGGACAATACCAGCTCTTCATGTTCTTCACCTTCTGTAACTTGTGTTTCTTGTTGGCCTACTGCCTTTACTCCATGAAACAGGGCTTTTAGATACCCTTCAAACTTAAATTAATTATTGGGTTTGGACAGTTTGGTGATCTGTCCCTTGAAGAGGTTGTAGAGAATTTCCACCCATGCTACCTTGGTTCTAGCCTCTACAACCTTAACCATGCCACAGTCTTTTCTTGATATGCAATAAGGTTTGTGGGTCAAATTTATCATCTCAACCACAAACTTCATCTGCTTTTGCCTATTTTTGTCAGGGTTTCCTCTTATCTTGTTCTCCTTTGAAAGGACTGAATTGCACGATGAGGTCCTCTTCTTGTGCCGCTTTGATCTTTGCCTCTTCTTTTGCAAGTAGCCCGAATACCTCTGCCGCATACTGCGGCATGAATTTGTTCTTCTCCCCTGACTGGAGTGTAATGGTGTCAGAGCTCTTCAAGTGCTCTAGTTGCTCCTCAGCTCTAAAGTTATGTTGGGGGAGTTCCGCAAACCTCTTGAGCCCGACTTTGTTGAGCCACTCTACATGCTTGTCTCCTTCCCTGTGAAGGGTCGAGGTGAAATATTTGAATTCCACCATCCTACTTGACACAACAAAACTAGAGGTGGGCGAGAGGGAGTTGTCACAGTTCGGAAGAAGGTATAAAGTCAGAAATACTGCAAATCCAACACAATCACAGTTGCAGATGTCATGTGCATCCGTTCATCCCAATGCTCATAGACATGTATATTCTCATTAGCAAATATATGGGTAGATTTAGGAGCAGATTTTGCAGCCCTACAAGCTCCCGGAAGTGCCCAAAACATAGCCCAATGGTTGGGACACCTTTTGGGCATAGTTTGGACACAAAATATGACTGTTTGGACAATGTTTTGTGGGAAAAATAGGCAAAACCGACTTGATTACGAATTCATTCCTTTTTCCTATAAATAGGATCATTAGGCATTCATTAGAATCATCATTCAAAGATCAAGAGGATCCATTTGTCAGAGTCTACAAGGCAGCAAGGACACAGTGGTGGATCAACACGAGCTTCTCTTGTTCGATTGCAAGTAGAGGGTTGCAAGGATCTTGGGTATGCATCATGAAGCTGTGAATCAGCAAGATCATTGTATATATAGCATGTTTTGGCAATATACAGTAGATTAGGTCTCTCTCTCCTTCTCTTTTGTGTCTTTGCTAAATAGGATTAGCGTTATCTTCTTTGCTTAGCGTTAATCATGAACACGCTTCCGCAACGCATGTTACATTGGTATCAGAGCTTAGGTCATCCTAGGACAGCCCTTAACTTATGTTTGGTGCATGCTGAATTAGGGTTTTTGAAATTAGGGTTTGCATTTTAGGGTTTACGAGCAAGATTAGGGTTTGCGTTTTTGCGTTAAATCTTCGTTTTTGCATCAGCTTTTTGCTCATTTTCAGCATAGTATAGTGCTAGAAAGTCTAGTTTTCAGCCTAGCATGATCCTAAGGAGTTTAGAAAGCATGTAGAACTCTAGAGTTAGGGTTTTTGGGCTGATTACAACAGAAAAAACAGCAAAATAATATCATGCGTTCAGAGGCAATGGACGATGACTTTCTCACGACTTTGCAGAGTCGTCGGAGACAAGAAGATAAACGATACAAAAGGGAACAAGAACGCTATGCTCAGTATGAACAAATCATCGTTGGGGCCAGGTTTAGGCAACAACTCATAGAAGAGCTTCAAGAAGAGGTGCGTCAAGACCCACTTCTATACGAGCAAAGATGGACACAACTCAAGGAGACATGGGCACAATTCATGGCAGCATCAACAAAGGCCAAGAAGGAATCACCTAGGGTTGTAAAGCAGCCCATGACCGAGAGCGTTTACCACGAAAAGAGAGCTTCTAATACAAGAGTTCTCGGGAGACGTGATCACAAAAAGAGGTGTTTCCGAGGAGGTGCCATTACCCGGGATGCACATGCCAGAACCAGAACCAGAACCAAAGCCAAAGCTAAAGCCAGAAGCCAAACCGAAACCAGAACCACAGCTCGCGCAAGTGGATCTTTCCAAATCCTATTTGGAGGAGGATGAGGTCAACCCGATAGTTCCCAAGGAGGTGGATCTCTTCAAATCCTATTTGGAGAAGGATGAGGTCATCTCGACAATTTCAAAGGAGTTTTCAGAAGATCTAAAGACCAAGCCAGAGAACTTGAAGACCAAGTTAGAGAGCTTGGGGATTGAGCCGATGGATATGAAGTGCAATCTTCAATTGAACCAGAACGAAATCGGAGCAAAGGTGTATGGATTACCCCAGTGCTCCAAGCTTAGCAAAAGGGGATGTCATGTGCATCCGTTCATCCCAATGCTCATAGACATGTATATTCTCATTAGCAAATATATGGGTAGATTTAGGGGCAGATTTAGAGCAGATTTTGCAGCCCTACAAGCTCCCGGAAGTGCCCAAAACATAGCCCAATGGTTGGGACACCTTTTGGGCATAGTTTGGACACAAAATATGACTTTGGACAATGTTTTGTGGGAAAAATAGGCAAAACCGACTTGATTACGAATTCATTCCTTTTTCCTATAAATAGGATCATTAGGCATTCATTAGAATCATCATTCAAAGATCAAGAGGATCCATTTGTCAGAGTCTACAAG
This sequence comes from Cibotium barometz, assembly GCF_041138505.1. NCBI lineage: Eukaryota > Viridiplantae > Streptophyta > Polypodiopsida > Cyatheales > Cibotiaceae > Cibotium > Cibotium barometz. The sequence continues at coordinate 21,093,043 of NC_141106.1, forward strand.
GCAGCAAGGACACAGTGGTGGATCAACACGAGCTTCTCTTGTTCGATTGCAAGTAGAGGGTTGCAAGGATCTTTGGTATGCATCATGAAGCTGTGAATCAGCAAGATCATTGTATATATAGCATGTTTTGGCAATATACAGTAGATTAGGTCTCTCTCTCCTTCTCTTTTGTGTCTTTGCTAAACATAGGATTAACGTTATCTTCTTTGCTTAGCGTTAATCATGAACACGCTTCCGCAACGCATGTTACACATATATCATGGCATCATACATCCATGTCCGATACATCATGTCATAACATAAATATCATGATCACATCAAGAGAGATTCCTCCATAATACACAACACTAGGGGTCGAAGATGGGCCGACACCCCCCTTATGTAAATTGTATTACCAAAAAAGTGTTCTTGTACAAGATGTTGCGGTAGCCAGGAGAACCACATCAACCAGTCTCACCGAAAACCAGTACACATGAAATAAAAAATCAAACAAAAGAGTTTCTTAGAGCATCGCTCCTCAAAACAGGAGCTGTGCACCGCTCCAATCAAGAGTAAGGAGTGCCTACTGCTGTTAATTGTGCAAGTTTGTGTGAACTATAGTACCCATTTGAATCTATGAAACACTATGACATGAGGGCTCAATGGTAAAGTGAACACATTGGTGCATCATGATGTGCTAGACACACTCCGAACATTTCACAGACAAAACATATTGAACATAATAGATTGAATCCATTATGTAAAAGACAACAGTCAACTCCAAAATACACAGTCTAGCATCCACTTCTCACTTAGGTAAAATCAGATTCCTAGCTTCATCACCAGGACCAACTATCGTCATACAACAAGGCGTTCTCCTCACAAGACTAGACTAATTAATGACAGCAACATACAACACATCTCAATACACCCCTTCTCCCTCTCTAATTCCTCTCTCTTTTCTTACCCTATGCTAAACCTTTTTGTCCATCTCAGCTTATCCCAGTACTGCCCGTTACAAAAAAAGATTGTCGGCTCATGATGAGGCCTTCATCATCTACCGTGCCCTACTGGAAGTAGAAGATAGCCAACATCAACCAATGTTTGTGGAGAAGCTAACTTCCAACAACCTAGGTTGTGATTGAGAATGCACAGGCGAAAGCATAAACAAGACAAGAGAGAGAGTAGAGAGAGCTTATGGGCAGGATCACCTTTTATATTAGCTTAAAGCTTTACAATGGCAATTGGCCAGCAAGAGAATGTTGAACTTGTGCAAGGGAATGGATGGAATAGTGAGAAATGGGGAAACTCCTTATTTAGTCCATGTGTGAGCTAACCGACTGCCTCTAGGGCTAGCCGACTAGCACAGGACAAATAAATAGGAGAAAAATATATAAAATACCCTAAAATAGGTACAAACCCAAAACACTGAGATGCATAAATTCTAACACCCCTTGTGCAACTCATAGTGTGCAAGAGTCATAAGAAGATAAGTCGATGAAGATGCAACCATGGACCCTCCAACACTCCGAATACTGGAATCACCTCGGAGAGAGCACCCACCAACCTATTTCCTCGAAACAAAATGCCACCACGAACAACAAGGAACTTTACTTGGCTACGAATTCCTACACAAGTGTGCAGTGAACTCCAAGCATAGATAATGAGTTGCTGGACACACTACGCCCATAATCCCCAAGAGTGGACAGAACACATCACGTCCCAAAAGCCTCGAACAATGAACTCGGAACAAATCCAGTTCATAATCTCTGCTATACAAAAGATCTCCCCTCCCTTAGCCCTCCTTGTTGATGTGGCGTTTCCGTTTCCGTTTCAGCTCTCCTCTAAATTTTCGTTTATGTATCCGTTTCCCCGTTTCCCTCAACTATGATGCATAGGCATTCCAACTGTCAGCATTCACCATTCCAGATGAAAGCAACAAGGTGTACAATTCCACCACTAGCGCTATCAAAACTATATACATACAATTGACTACTATTCTCATGCACGTGCTTGTACATGTATGCTCTTCTGTGTGCATAGTAAAAACCAGGAGAAAATATAAGCACAAACTGACAAATATATTTCAGGCTATGTGAAACCACTGATTAAAACAGAAATACAGCACTATGGGGTTCTGTGCATGAGAAATCACAAGTTTCAACTTTCAAAATAGAAATTCGGCTTAATTTTGGCCCCAAAAATTGCGGATGCAAGGCAAGTCTGCGCAAGCGTGAGGTTGTGAGGGTGGATGTGAGTGGATGGATGCACATGACGCGTGTGTATGTGTATGCATGGCAATAACCATTTCACCCAGTTCCACGCGCTGCATTGCTTTGATTAATGTAAGTTATAACGCTCTATGCACTCTGCATTATTGTCTTCTTCACAAACCTCAATGTAGAAGAGGTCACGGATGACTTCTCGGTCGCGTGTATTCTTCAGCGCACGTCTATACAGCAATCGTACACGCTGCTGCTGCTTAGCTCGGTATGCGGCGAGGGCAGCAGAACAGACGCTCATGCTTTCGGAAAGCAGGGTTTACTCCATTTCACATTAGCAATTTGCTATCGCCGCTACCAAAATTGGCCTTTCAAACGCCGTCCGGGCCCAGTCTATTTTGCCAGAAATCCAAGCACATGGTCAGCCAGGACATGGTCAGCCACGGTCAAACCTCCCTTTTTCACTTGGCAGCTTCTAAAATCTTAGTAAACCTCTAAAAAGATAAGGTGAGAAGTCGAAGTCTTCAGTACCTTTTTCTAGAGATAACCAAGAAAAACTAGAAGTTATGGATCCAATCTCAAGTACAAGGAAAACAAAGATGAAGGGGCAAGATCATTGGTTGAAAACACGTAAAATTTAAAAAAGAAGGGGAGTCCAAGCGTTTGATGTCCTGCACATTGTCCTTGAATAAGCTCATTCATTTCACAATACCTCCTCCAAAGCTGTTGTGGGACACAGCTCTAGCTTGTACAAATGCACATTAATTATGGTTGAAATGCCAACACGCATACTTGTTAGTAGACGTGTAGAGAGCACTTTCACAACTCATCAAGCCCTTCAAAATTTAAACGCACAGTCACCTGGGTGCCAAATTTTCTTTCACATTAATTAATTAATATGTTGAAGTATGTCTTTTTAACCTTGGGAAAGGATGGTGAATTAAATAGCTCGCATGGTTAACGCGTGTATGGTGTGGGTGTGGCGCATGTAAGGTCGAGGTGATGTTTTCAGTCATCTTCTCTCTCTCTCTCTCTCTCTCTCTCTCTCTCTCTCTCTCTCTCTCTCTCTCTGTGCTAAGACAAGTTGCACAAGAGAAGCATATGTGTGTGCAAGGGAGGGGTTCACGACCGAGAGAGGCATAGACACGGGTGACGCGAGAGAGATAGAGACGGAGGGAGGGATTGTGTTGGGCGGGCTAGATAGGTGGTCGAGGAGGGTTGGGCGGCCTATGCTAGAAAAGGCAAGTCCTCAACAAGTGGCTTGGACCAGAGAAGGCACCAGACAGCCAATGCTACTTGAAGAGGCAAGGCCTCACCATACTAAGCATTGTAGGCAAGAGAGGACCGGGAGAAGGGAGGCGCCAAGGCACCTTAGCATAGGCTAAGGTGTTGAATAATTAATCAGGTGTGACAACACCCCATTAATTATTTAATGTGCACATAACCTGAATATATATCTTGCCTTTGCAAATCATGTCTTTCCTTCATCAAAAACGTTACAAATTTTGTTTGCACTATGTGTAATATTAAGTGAACAATACAAACTCAACTAAATTATTGAATCACCACCATAACATAAATGATGATTTTAATCTAAATACTGAAGGGGCCAGAGGTGGGACCCTCGTAGTGATCGAAGGGGGCCCATCATCGACGGGTGGGTGCTGCGAGATAAATGCTCAAAATAGTTCTCTGAGAGAACTGAGTCCTCATGTACTTTGCCAGCCTGACGTTCATGGTGGCAACAGTGCTCAGCTCTAGAAGTCAATTGACGGTCCTAGCATGGGACAAAGGTTTTCCACTCTCTAGCAGGCAGAGTCATCCACAGTTGGATCCTAGTGCTCGGCTGCTTGCCTCTCTCTCTACCCCCCCTAGTGCTCGGCTGCTTGCCTCTCTCTCTACCCCCCCTTGGTGAAAATTTGAACTGGGACCAGGGGGGCATCGAGGGTGTCTCATGGACTAGCGCCGAGGGAAAGCTCTGGCAATTCTTAACACTAGTGAATACCCTCGGAGAAGGCCAACTAGGAGCAGAAGCATTCGGCTCGCATCAACGAAATGTATCCATGGTATGGCATTGAGATGCAGAGGGTCAAGCAAAGGAACCTTCATCGAGGCGAGCTGGTGAGGGTGAGGGGAGGGGTTGGGCACTTGGGGTGCTTGGAGTGGAGTAGACTGGAGTGGAGTGGAGTGGAGTGGAGTAGGGTCTCCTCCAACAACTGGGAGATCTTGCAAAGCTCGTCCTTGAAAGATCCATGCCCCCCTCTGCGTAACAAATTCGGGGGTGCTAGCAGCAGAAGTAGCACTTCTTGCGCAGGGCAGAGCCTCTCACTCGGGGCCTCGCCCACGGATATCCGGACAAGAGACTAATCCCTCGGTTTGTTCCAACAAAACCAAACCCGGAAAAAACTTCCCTTGCCCAGAAAAAGCACGGGGGCGATTCCTCCAGGATATTTTTATTTTAATGTAGTCAAGAGCCTTAACTAACCAAACTGATCCGACCAAACCAGTAAGTCACATGGTCAAATCAAGGAAGAGACTTGCACTTGGTTTATAGAGACCAACGCTTTTTTCCTCGTCATCACAAGAGGCACAGCCATTGATTCTTTTCCATAGAACAAGGACTATCCGGGATTTACTTCATCTATCGTAACATAACAAAATTGAGTCTCATTTTAGGGATCCATCAGTCCATCCTAACCCCAACCACTGTAGTGGTAGGATTCATTTAGGAATTTGGTTATGTTTTGTCCCGCGGGTACCAGGGAAAAGAGTTCCCAGGCCCCCTAGCCGGCGCTTCATGCAAACTTCAAGATAGTCGTACCACTTACACACCCAATATGAAATTGCTTGTTTCACAGATTCAGCTGTCTTTAAAACAATCTTTTAATGAAACCATAGTATCACTGATCATAATCCTCCAAAATATCCGATTGAATTCTAATTTCCAAATCATTCCTTCATCGGTGTACCTGTGGCATCATTGGCAACCAGAACGCTCACCACCTGTCCACTCAAGGGCCTTTTCAATAGCTCTTAGCTCATAGTACCCAAAAATATATTCACTTATAAAAATCCAGATGAACTCTCCATTGAAGAATCAACCAACAGATCCATATAAAAGAGCCATGGACTCATCCGGCAAGGTCAATCAACCAGATCCATGCCCGAGTTCAGAAAACAACTCTAACACCTTGTTCCATTTTCTTCCTCGACGCACGTGTGGGTATCTTCGGCAACCGAGAGCTCGAGCACCGTATGGTCAGCACCCTCTAGGATCCTTTGCAGGTCACCTAGCGCTTCACTTATAGGTTGCTTCCTTGGTCCCTTATCCACAGTACCGAAAGCTCACCATTTAAATCGAACCGAGGCTGGTCGACCGACCTTGCTATGCGAGACGTCCTCCGTTGACTCTCCGTCAGCTGTTGCAACTTTATCACTTAGGTCTCCACGACCTCATTCACAAGATGGTCAAAATGCTTCCCCAGCATTCTTGACATAAAACAGTCATTTAAAAACAGGTCATAAATACAGATTCTAACGAGCTCTCATCTTTCCACATTGTTCCACATAATTTCTCGTTATTCCACATTCTTCTACATCAATTCACATTGCTTAATCCACATTCAATTATATGTATTCCCATCGTCCTTCATCCATTCTCATCCAATCACATCATATTACATCCCTCATCCATTCTCATCCAATCACATCATATTACATCCCATCACATGTATCCATATCTATCCTCATCACATCTCATCCATTCTCATCTACCCATATCTACCCATATCACATCCTCATCACATCTCATCCATTGTCATCTACCCATATCTATCCTCATCACATCTCATCCATTCTCATCTACCCATATCCACATCACGTCACATCACATCCATTCTCATCACTTCTCATCCATTCACAACTATCCCGATCCACATCACATCCCATCACAACTAATTCTCTTTTTGTGGTCTACAAAGAAAACAAATTTGGTCTCCAAAAGGTAACGACGAAACTTTTTAACTGTAAAGACCACGGCTAACCCTTCTCTTTATGTGGTGGTGTAATTTCGTTCTACTTCGTTTAATTGGCACAATTGGCAAAGCTAACAAGGAAGTCACTGTTGTGTTCTATGGGTTGAGCCAGTACATAAATAATTGTGAAAGTGGAAGCATCTATGTGGATATGAAATACGATTTCCCAATTGAAGGATCTCAAAATGGGAGCACTCGCTAATGCTTTCTTGAGGGTATCATATGCTTGTTGGCACTCCTTTGTCCATTCGAAAAAAATCAAGAGCCCCTGAAGGGGACGGGCTATGTTGGCATACATGAAGTTGAAACACCAGTAATAACCAACATGCCCCATAAATTATTGGAATCCCTTAGAGTTGGTAGGGGGTGGTAACTCAAGAATGAGTTGCACCTTACTGTCATCTGTGGAAATGCCATGTTATGAGACAATGTGTCCCAAGAGCACTCCCTGTCGGACCCAAAAATGGCATTTCAAAGGGTTAAGAGAGATTTTGTAGAGTCGACATCTCTCTAGACCTTTTCCCAAACACCACAGATGTGTTTTCCACGTGTAGAATTGACACATCGGTTATCTATAAAGACTTCAAGGAATTTCCATAGATACTCCTTGTAGGCTATGCACGTGGAAGGTTCTTGGGGAATTGGTCAAACCAAATGGCATGACATGGTATGTATATGTGTCCCACTCAATGGTGGCAAAAGTCAATTTATGTTGATCTTTTGGGTATATCAGCACTTGGTTATAGCCATAAAACCCGTCAAGGAAGTAGCACATGTTTTGTGAAGGGCAATAGATAGTGATCTTGTATCATGGTAGCATTGACCTTTTTGAGGTCCATACACACTCTCACTTTTTTTCTTCTTCTTGGGTACTATCACGATGGGTGAGACCCATTCTATGTGCTCTATTTCGTAGATAAATCAGGCATCTATGAGTCGATCGATTTCTTCATGGACCATCTTGGAGTACTTGGGGTTCACAGGATACACTCTTTGCTTTATTCGTCGCCTTGCCCCTTCCACCATGGAAATGGTGTGTTTAACCACTTCAAAAGAGGTACACTTTTCATATCATTGTATTTCCAAGCAAAGCAATCTTGGAATTCAGTGAGAGGAGGTCAGTAAGGTCCCTCTCTTGTTATGCCTCTCTTACACAGAGGTGTCTTCCCCAATATAGATAGGTTTTAGATCTTTCCTAGACTTGCTAGGTTGATCTCCTTAACCGAGGCTGATGAACCATCATAAGAAGTCCCAGGCTTTCCATCATGGATTATTTAGGCCTTCTCGTATTGTACAAAGCGATCTCCCACCTTGTAGGCTTTGAAGTGCTCAGGGACCTCTTTGGTCTCCTTGGCTTTAGCGCTTTCCTTATCCATTCTTTTTTTGGCTTCTCGCTGAGCTTGCACCAACTTTTTGTTTTGTGTTTTACAAGCAGAGCGACATAGTTTTTGGGGTTCTCATTGTGAGTCAGGGGACTCTTCCCCCTTACTGGTTACCTAACTTGAATGGGGAACTCATCAAGCTCCTTTTGCTAGACCTGGCAGAAGTCGAATGTGCATTAACAGCCTCTACATACCTTAGCCAGTGTTCTTCTGATTCTATTGGGAAGATGTAAGCTTCCTTTCCTCCAAAACTGTCATCTAGTTCTCAGAGTTTTCTAGCTTTGGGAGAGGTGCGAATTCCATGCTATCCCTTTCTTCTTCCAATGTTTTTGTGGCATGTTTGGCACAAGTGTACTGCTATGGACCTGGCATTAGTTCCCGAATCTTCCGCCAAGGGTTCGCCACTCATTGGATAAATCTTCCAAGTGTGTAGGTTCACCTTTAGCATTTGGTCTTTTTCTTGAATGCAGATGTGATCCGTCTCCCAATCATGGATCATCTTGGTTTCTCTCATGAAAGGCCATCCTAGGATGTAATCGTACAAAATCAACTGATGGCCAAAATTCATCACCACAAAAGTGTGTTGGAAATTGGTTCCGAGAATCTTAATTTTAAAATCTCGTACAAGACCTATGGGCTTCGTGGTGGCTCCATTAGCTAGTTTCATAATCAATGCAGTGTCATCCATCAGAGGTTTTCCTCATTTTTTCCCAGCATTGCTTTGTAACAGTGCTCCCTCCTGCACCACTAGGATGGCGGTGAGTTGAAGCTCATCAAAAGCTAGGGGTAGTGTTGCATTGAGTTCATCTCCTTTAAAATACTACCCTAACTTGTTCACCTGTACCATAGGCTGCCTGTGATTCCATCTAGTTCTATGGATCCTTCTTCAATCGGACTCATTTTGGGACTTCCTCTTTCCACCTGCTCCTCCATTCCAACACTAAACCTTCCTTCCATCCAATCATTCAAACCTTTCTTCCATCCAATCGTTCAAGTCCTTCCATAGACTTGGGCTAACTTGAAGTAAGGTCCCGATGGGAATTTGGACTTGTGAAGATAGAAAGGAAGAGAGACCATCAATGTCTCTTGGAATGGGGGTGGGCTCGTGAATCTAATGATCCCCATTTTTGCTTAGGCTTCTTAAGGTGTAGAGTATAGTGATATGAACATCAGTGTTTGATTTTCTTGGGAAGTCATCCCTCATAATCTTAAGATAAGTAACAATAGGATCCACCTGATGTGGAACTGTTTATGGGTTTTGGTTCAACTTCTTGAGGGAGATCCTCAAAGAGTACTTGGCTCTTGAGACCTTATTTAAGCCTCATAGGTTTCATAAATTGGTTTGATGTTAGACATTCAACTATTTGGTGAGGTCCAGCATAGTGATAACATTGCATAGGTGGTCATTTAGACATATTGTTCAAGTCTTTCCCTCACGATGTTACGGGGCTGCTAGGTATATGGGATACATGTGCTCACCATCGACTCAGGATTTGTGGGGGTGGGCTTCTTGGTTCAGAGGGCTAGACGATGGTGTTATTGGTCACCTCTCCCTCTTCACCTTCTTAAAAAATTTATGTCAAGGTCAATTGGTAAAACGGCATCACTCGAGGTAACGAGGTTATCGTGGAAGGACTAGAGGTGGCAAGGGTACTTCGGGTACCCTAAGAATTCCTCATTGGGCCACTTCATGGTGGCCAGGTTGAGTTGCATTGTGCTGTGCTGGTGCTAGCAAAGCTAGCGGCAGTTACCTCAGATTAGATGGCAAGGCCTGCTACTATAGATGCCTAGCTTGAGTAGCTCTTCGTGAGTAGCTCTTCGATGGTAGCATTTTGATGCTTCGTGTTTGCCCCATCTCTAGAAGTAAGCACAATAGAGAGTTGGTTTGGGTCTTAAATGTGGACATTCCATACTAGTGTGGTTTGCTCGACAAATTGGGCACCACACTAGTTATCTATTGGGATAAAGACGAGGTTACTCGGACCTATTCTCCATTGTTGGGTCATTTGTTGCATCAATGCAGTAGCTAGCTACTCTACCTATTGTCCTAAAGAGGATTCTTTTCCTATCCCTTTAGATTTTGTGCTTGTGGTTTTGAAGGAAGCTTCAAAAGTTCCCTCATGCAATTCCCGAGAAGAACGAGTTCCCTTGAAATTGTCTTCAAAGTCCATGGCGATTCTGCAACATTTCTCAAAGGAGGTGTGTCCAAAAGGAGGTGTGTCCCGAGAAGAACGAGTTCCCTTGAAATTGTCTTCAAAGTCCATGGCGATTCTGCAACATTTCTCAAAGGAGGTGTGTCCAAAAGCATATAGGAAATTATGCATGGCTACATCTTCAAATTCCTCTAGGAATCGACCAATGAGTCTTTCGTTAGAGAACTTGTCCCTATCATTACAATGAGAGTGAAGATATCTTACTCAGTCTCGATATAGTCCCGGATGGATTTTCCCACCTTTTGCTTCACATTATGTAATTGCTCAACCAGACTTCATTGATTTCCTTGTCTCGAATATCCTACTTTGAAAGCCTCTTTCAAGGCATCAAAGGTAGCCGTGTCTTCTATTTTTATTTATCAAAACCACTATCCCGCTTTTTCATCAAGGGGGTGAGGCCAAAGGCACTCACCTTAACCTGATCTTCCATGTGGCCAAATGCTTCACATATATGGTTAAACATCTCCAGATGAGGTATGGTATCCCCTGACCCATCAAACTCAGTGATCAATTTGGAGATATGGGCCAGTTTATTCCTTTCTAGTCTTGGCCATTGCATCAGCTAACGTGGGAACTAGTGGTACGATTCATGAAGCTACGTCCTCCCTATTTCTATGGCTATCCTCAACATTTCGGGTGTCAATCCTACCATAGCTAGAGCTTGTGCAAGTGGAGGTATGATAGGTGGGGAAGCAAAGTTTGGAGGGTAGTATCCCATCTATAGATCATGCCTTAGTGGTGAGTTTGTGTGTGTTCCATAAGGCTTGGTATGGTATCCACCACCCAGGATACACCCCTTGAGGTGGGTAGTTACTATACATGGGTGTCATGTGTTGGTTGGGGTGGGGTGGACTCTTTCCCCTTGGTAGGATGTTTTTGGGCCCTAGTGAGCTGGTTCTCGTACCTAGCCTCGGCAATGGTCTAAGTTTTTGAAATGAATTTGCTGACACGGTAGTTGACACGGCTCCCTAGATTGTTGATCGATTTGAATTAGATTATTTAGGCCTTGCCCCACCTCCAGTCTCGGATCTTTTAAGGGTGTCATAGTTCTCTTAAGTAGGCAATCCATGTTCGTTTCCCTAGGATGAGGCTCTTCTAATTGTGTGTTTCCTAGGATAAAGGTTCTTAGTCTCAGGGAAGACTTCTCTATGAATGTGCAAGGGATCCTAGGGCTTGCTCTTGAGACAACGATCTGTCTATGCATTGGGTAACCAATCCTCCTGTCTCTAAGTCAGAGGTGGTGTGTACTATGCTTGGGTGTTCTTCGCTTTCACTTGTGCTATCAAAGACCAATACTACTTAAATCTATGCAGTGTTGACCAAAGGGTTAGATCTAGAAGCAATTGTACGTAGGAGGGTTCAATATCATTAAATCAAGGGTTGTTTTGCACCAATTTTCCTGAGCATAGGTGCATGAATGTGTTGAGAGAAGGTGCAGAATCACACTCTAAAACAAGTGTTATGGCTCACCCTAACCCCTCTTGAAACACCAACAAGAGATTACTTGGTGAACCGCAACTGTTGTGAGGACCTTTTCAATGGCCGAGCTCATAACCCATGAGGTCTCCAAGCTCTACAACTCCTTGAGAAGCAATTCCACCGCACCTCCCGCGAGCGTTGTCACACCATTGCGTTGCACTACTACGGGTACTCGTCCCTCCTCTCACCTCACACACACTCACTAGCATGCATTAGAGAGAGACATTAGCAAGAGGATTAGCAAGAGCAAGACTCAATTACACAATGGGAGAGTATGTAGTATTATGAGAGATATACATGGCCATAAGTGTTCACACTCATTTAAATTGTGGCCGGCCAGGCACTTTAGGCTCATAAGAGGCCTAATGCTATTACAATGACTGCTCCTGTAATATATCCATGAAGTACATCACTTTAGGACTTCATCCTACATGCTACCACATGCTCTTGAAGCGGGAATCACCCATAAATACTCCGTCACACCATTACGGGTGCCCGTCCAAATTGTAGATTTGGACACCATTGCTTCATATCTTGAATGTATGAACCTTTGGTGTATCTACCTTGACTCCTTGATGTAAGACAATGGTGGTAGCTCTTGTTAACCCTAAGAATGGGTTAACAAGGAAGAGTTTTTTTGCCCTTTGAAAGTTCGGAACAATCGTTCGTTCTTAGAGGAACGAGCATTCGTCTATTATTGTAAGTATAGGCATGGCTTAATTGGAGGAGTGACCATACTTCTATAGAGTGAATGGGCATGGCTAAAGAAGGTATGACCGTAACTCTATGAAGAGAATGGTTGCTCACTTCCTAGAGATGCAACCTGAGAGTGAGTTGGGCCTAGTTTTTTTCCTAGTTTTTCCCTGATTTCTCCCCCTTATTGATGATTTTTTTGAGGTTTTCTTTTAATGTATAGCTTAGGCTAGTCTCAAGCTACCTAGTGATGTAAGGAATGCCTAGTTTAATCTAATGACCTAGGATTAATGATGTTTAAGCTAACATGCAGTTTTTCTATCTACTTGAAGAAAAAACCAAAAATCAATAGAATCAAGGGGGGAAAATTAGAGTATACTTACTTGTAGCTTCCTCTTTTGGTGTAGCCTCCGAAGCTCCTATTGCTCCAAATTCTCCATTTTAACTCCATTGTTATTACAAGAAAAACAAAAAGAACATAGATCAAAGAAGCAACGTATCCCAAGCTCCTACAAATCGGTCGATTTACATTCCATCTGGGCAAGATAAGTCTCTAGTTTTGGAAGAGATTGTGAAGGACCCTAAGCTAAGTGCTATCCATGGCAGTGGCACTAAGGATGTTCACCTAAATGATAATTCTCCTTGCATATGTGAGAGGAATAAGAGAAGAGAAAAGAGAAGATGTAAGGGTCGGTTAGGAAACATGCACTTAGCCAACCCTAAGAGGGTAAATGCCTCAATGTGAAGCCACTAAGGGCTCACTCCACCACCACTTGTGTCACCCAAGTGGACCATTCCTTAAGCTAAGTAGGGAGCAATGAGAGAAGGAGATATGGAGAGCTCAACTCCTATCTCAATGCCTTCATGCATGCAAGAGAGAGAGATGCCTTCGTGCATGAGAGAGAGAGAGAGAGAGAGAGAGAGAGAGAGAGAGAGAGATCATAGAGCCCATGAAACTTCAAGAGCTCACACAGAGCTTATTAAGGCTCAGCCTCCAAATGTAAATCTTTTTTATGAGGAGAGTTTGAGCCAAGCAAGGTGATACAAGCCTATATGAGGATGCCCATGGCAATGTCTTACCACATCAATATTATATAGAGAGACATTGACAGGAACGACAAGTTTCATGATGCACTCTTATTTGATAGGTGTTATTATCCAACTAGTGACCAAAATACGTATGCACGAGGACGGTAAATGGCTAGTCATCCAATATAGACCTAGAACATAAAACTTTGAGACCAAGAGGAGCGAGGACTTCACTTGAGGAAATCACGTCAAGAATGGCAAAAGAAATAAGGAGTACAGAAAGGTTTGGGTAGAGGAGATTCTTCCTATCCAATATAGATCTAGAGCATAGAACTTTGAGATTAAGAAAAGCAAGGAATTCACTTGAGGAAATCATGTCAAGGCCAGGGAGCTATATAGCATTGCAGTGAAAGGAGAAATTTCATTCTATTCCACCAAGGAAATTACCCCCATACCTGAAGATGTTGAGAATTTTCATACTATTTCACTAGGGAAACTACTCACAGACCCGAAGCTGAAGTCAAGCTTCCCTCCACCTTAAACCTTACAAGGGAGGAACATTTAGCTTCCACTCATAGGAGAATCATTAGGCGAGAAACTATGCCTTTAGAAAGAACTAGGTCAGTAACCCTAGTTGAACTAGCCAGTTGAACTCATAGTACCAATCCATTTGGGATGGCAAGCTACAGGAGCTGAGAGACAAGAATATGGAACCCCATAAATATACCCATAACTCTTGGAATACTTGTATATGGATACCCAATGACGCATTTAGTCTTTGTACCTCAAGAGTAACTAAGAGAAGTATCTTTTAGGGCACTAGCCTATGGTTATGTGGGACCATCCAATACTCACTATCTCCCTAAGTATAGGATGCTTCTGGCCTAACCTTGGAGAGAAGCGCTTTGTTTTGGTTTCAAATGCTAGAGGATTCAGAGAGAAACCATAGAGCTAGCATTTATGACGTGATTCTACAAAACAAGTGTTAAGCATAGCTTTGTAAGATAGCTCCATAATACAATTATATCAATTCAAGAATCTTGAACACAAAATAATGAGATTGCATCAATCGTCTCAAGAACTCGAATAATAGGTGTCCTATTGAGGAAAAATCAAGCCAAACTATGCTAATTTTGTTGTTCTTGGAAGATTGGAGAAATCAACTACATGATGTGCTATATGCTAAAAGACATCAAACATTAGTGGAGTGTTGCTTGGATGCCATATATTTTGTGACAATGAATTTATAGGAATAACATCCATAGATAGTCTAGGGTCAAAACCAATGGCCAAAACTATGCTCAACGTTAAAAAGCCAAGATTCAAAGAATGTTGAAGAGCTTGAGAGTGTGAAAGACATAGTGAAGGCTATGATCAAAGGACTCAAAGGGGTATTCAAGGTAGCTCCAAGAGAGACTATCCATCCTCATTTGGGTTCTAGACAAGAAATGACGTGGTGTGCTATTTGTAGAAGCAACCACACGGCTTAAGAATGCCTAGTTCTAAGAGAAAGAGTGAATCACTGGTGTGGATATTGTAGAAGGTATGGCACAACTACCATGCCTAGAAAATGATGAGAATTGTAGCAGTGCTAGCCCTATCAGTGCCTCTTCATCCCGTTAGCCTTTCCAGCACCACCTCTTAGTGATATTAATGCGGCCTATGCCTATAGGAGTCTAACTATCATTAGGAATCCTTATATGGCCACACCAAGATTCCACCTCCAGTGTTTTTGCCCCAACTAGCCCGCCAAGAACAACTCCTACAAGACTAGGTTGAGATTGAGCCAATCACAGATGAATCTCCTAACACACCACCTCCAGTGTTTTTGCCCCAACTAGCCCGCCAAGAACAACTCCTACAAGACTAGGTTGAGATTGAGCCAATCACAGATGAATCTCCTAACACACCACATTTCTATGTAAAATACCAAGACTCTACAGTGGTAGGAAGTCCTCTAAGAAGTGAACACCACGTGGTTCAACCAAGACATTTGATGATGCTAGACACACACCAATTAATGTAAATAGAATCAGGAGCCTACTAAACAAGGGATATTAGAGCACCAAGGTGAGCTCCCTTATCTTGCTTCAGATGTCAAGGCCCTCATAGAGTGGCCGATTGCCAAATGAGACCCATCTTTGAAGTAGCAACACCTAACGGACCTCCATTAGGTGGATGGTGTATAAAGTGTGGCATTAATCATTTGATTAATGACTACCCTCTTAAGCCAACAAATCCAAATCCTCCAATGAGTACATCATCACTCGCCATTGGGTTGGAAATTATTAGTGTGATGTGTTCATTGTCTTCTTTATAGGTGAAGAAAAGGCAAAACTAAGGGGAGACATCATGCCTGCCCACACCCCTATAGTAGACAAGGATAAGAAGAAGTGAATGCCCACAAGGCTTTACTTGGACTTCAAAACAAAAGAAAAGAGTATAGCCAAACTTGCTTTGTTAGACATAGGATTAGGTTGAAACTCGATGTCCTATGAGACTTTTGGGAAAACTAGCCCTTAAGCCTACAAGGCCTTAGTGTAAACTGTTTCAAGATTGTACAATGAAGAAGGATTTGTGAAGTTTGATTTCAACATAAACTCTTATCTTGTGAAGTTAGTTTCTTTGCCACCATGACTACATGAACTATGCCAGAAGAAGTCATTCTTGAAAGAGCGTGGATTGCCAAATATGAATGTAGCGTTAGATAGAGGGCAAGGATTGCAATCATCAAATTTGAGCGACAAACCATGAATGTTCTCCTCATAAAAGGAGAACCAGGACAAATCTCCTTATCTCGAGATCCATAAATTGCTCACATTATTGCAAATAGGTCATGTCAAGGTGGTAAGCTCTAAGCCTCGTTGAACCAACCCTTCCCAAGCTTATCAATGGCCAAGGCCAACAAGCCAACTATAGGAGAAACAAGAGAGCTACAAAAGATACCTAGTCCTTATTACCTCCAGTTCACAAAAGATCCTCAAGGGTAAAGTATGAGATGTGTGGGTACCAAAAGCCTTAGTGTGGGTACCAAAAGATACCCAAGGGTAAAGTATGAGAAGTGTGGGTACCAAAGCCTTAGTAAACCCATCAACTATACCCTCCACTTCTCAAAAAACCAAGGTCAAAAAGCCAAGCAGGTATGGATCCCAAAAGCCCAATATTTGGAGTCTGCGAAACAAAAAGCAAGTGTCAAGCTAGTATGGATCTTAGTAGTGCTTGTGAACCTTGAGGGAGGAGTTGGAAGTGTAAACCGCCATGGGTGATGGAGAATGGAGAGAAAGGGAAAGCTCAAGAATTTTTTTTGCAAGAGTTCAGATAGGCTGAAAGTAGAAAGTGAGGAAATGAGAGGGGTGGGCCTATATATATAGTTTTCAAAAGGACACGGTCATGGCAAGAAGGTGGTATGGGCATGGTGTTTCCAAGAAATGGGTGTACACTTTTGAATCGTACGGGCGTATGATGTAAATAGTACAGGTGTGCCACTTGAGGTTGGAGTTGGAATAGGCGTGGCATGTGAAGCGGAGGTTGGAACGGACGTGGCATTTGAAGCACAGGTTGGAACGGCCATGGCAACACTGAAGTAGAATGGTACGGTCGTGGCATTTTGAGTGGGGGTTGGTTCGACCGTGTCAACACTGAAGTTAAATGGTACGACCGTGGCAAAGGTAGAGGAGAATGGTACGGCCATGGAAAATAGAGATTTTTTTGGGCACCCTGCAAGCAGGTTTTGTACCTGTGGGCTATGTAGCCCCATCACCCCATTGCGGGTTTTGTACTGAATCCATATCCAATTCACCAAATGGAGGAGATGATTCCAAGTGGGTGATGGTGAGGTTGGTATTTCCTTGGGGAGTTTAAAGGTTTGGAACAAGGGAGTAGCTGAGAATGGAGAGGTTAAGGGATGATTGGGAGTACTCTAAGGCAGCCTGATAATGACGGGTGGGGGAGTAGCTCAGAATGGAGAGGTTAAGGGATGATTGGGAGTACTCTGAGAGGCAGCTTGATAATGACGGGTGGGGGAGTAGCCGACGTTAAGGGTATATTATTGGTATGGACCATGGGATTTGGTTGGTGGTCCCAGGGGTCGTTGTGAGGTTTTTGCTTTCCTTTCTCCTATGCACGGCGGTGGATGCCACTTTGGGTTTCCATTGAAGGTTTGGTAACTGCGGAGTGACAAGAGTAGGGAGTTGGTTCCTTGGAGATTTGGGGACCCAAATGTGGCGATTGCCCTCATAGTAATGTTGAGCCTGAACTAGAGGTTTTGGGATCCATCGGAAGGTTGGTGCTGGGCAAAGCTTTGGGTGTGAGTGGGGATAGTGTGGCCTTGGGGAGCGTTTGGGCCGGTGTTGTCATGTACCCTATGGGCTTGAGGTTGTCAAATTGGTTGCCTGCTGTGTGAGAGGGACAAGGAGATGGGGTTTCTGGTATATGAGTATGGGAAGCGGATCATTAGGGGATCCACAGAGTGGAAGTACCTTCATAATATCCTTGTGCCATGAGAAGCCTTTTAGGTGCCCACTATCGAGAATGCTTACCGTGTGTGCATTTATTAGTGTTGTTAGGAGGGTTAGCATGGTTAGTTTTGTGGTTGGGGGGGCAACGGTGGTGGTTTTGTTGAGAGTTCGGATTGGGCTGCTACTACCAAGGGGGGTCGTTGAGAGGGTGTTAGAGAGGCAGGGGTGTGTCCAGAGTGGGGAGCGACCTCTTTTTGAGCGGTATGGATCTTTGTGGATTGGTGGGTGGAATGATGGTGGTGAGTGGAGGAGTAGCTTCTTGGCATGAGGGAGCATTGGGTACGGGTTCTTTGTCTGTCACACATGAGTACTGTAACTTAGCCTGAGACCGTAGCCATCCTTGCATCCTAGTCTAGTGAGTGCCTAAATATTGAACATCTTGAGAGGCCACTATTGTGACTGTGGCAAGAGTCTCTTTCAATGGGGGTTTGCCCAAGGGAAAGCCATGTCTCATAAGATATTAAGTTGTAATTAGTCTTTGTATCTACAAGAGCTACAAGATATTAAGTTGTAATTTGTAATTAGTCTTTGTATCTACAAGAGCTAATTTTTGGCCGAAGCTCAAGGTTGTCATTCCTAACTATAACCGAGCAGGCTTCACCTCTCAATCTTCTTCTTCGAGGTCTACAACTTGGGGGCTATGTTGACCATAATATGTTTTTGTCAAAGTTTAGCTTGCCTCTCTTTAACCTCTTGTTGGGCTGCTTGTTTCATTTTTTCGTGGTCATGTTTTCTTTG
The DNA here is from genome assembly GCF_041138505.1 of Cibotium barometz. Classification (NCBI taxonomy): domain Eukaryota; kingdom Viridiplantae; phylum Streptophyta; class Polypodiopsida; order Cyatheales; family Cibotiaceae; genus Cibotium; species Cibotium barometz. The sequence continues at coordinate 21,111,329 of NC_141106.1, forward strand.
TTTTTTTGTCATGAATGGCCCTAAGTGTGGTTTTGGTTAGTGGGCCATAGTGGCGTTTTAATTTGTGACCATTGAAATATCCTGCCATTTTGACACCGTAGAGTCTCTGTGCCCACAATGCCTTGCGGGGTTATCTCAGTGACTAGGAAAGGTCCTAAGCCTCTGAGCTTGAGTTTATGTTTATGGGTTTTTATGCTAAAAAGGAGGACCATGTCACCCTCGTTTATTTGCTTGTCCTTCAACTGGTCATCGAACCATTGTTTATGCCTTAGATTTTCTACAATCATGCTATATACGGCTAGGAGGCATGTTTCGTCAAGCTTTTCAACTTGATCGCTTCAGTACCATAGATTAAGCTGAAGGGTGTCTCATTGGTAGTAGCCTTGTAGGATGTTCTATAGGACCAGAGTGCTGCTTGAAACTTTTGTTTCCAATCGTCGGTATAGCTGGCCTCAACTGTTTTGGTGAGAATGGCACATAGAACTTTGTTGGTGCTTTCTGCTTGGCCATTAGCTTGGGGGTAATATGGGGAAGATTTTCTATGAGAGACAAGGAATTCTTATAAGAAGAATTGGATTACCTTATTAATATAATTATGAGTAATCACCATGTAAACATGATGCCTAAGTGTGTTTAGTCTCTTACCAAGAGAATGGAAATAGCCTTCCACAAGCCAAGAGAGAAGCCATGAGCTCCAAGAAACATAAGTTTCCATTTCTAAAAATGATCATCAAAAGTTACAACCATGGTCCAAGTCCCCTCTTTTATACATGGACTTGTCCCATTATTAACCCTATTGAATAAAGTTCCTACTTTATTACAAACCATCCCTTCCCAAAGATTTTGTCCTCAAAATCAATAACATGTACAATCTCAAAGTATGAGACTCTAATGTAATCAGTGGGAAGTGGTTAAGAGTTCTCAAGTACATCCAAAGCACATATACAATGAAAATCCGGATGTATACAAGTCCACAAAGCTTCAAGCCCCAAGTGTATGAGTGGGACTGTTATGACAGCCCTTCTAGTCGATGAAGACCCTTGAAAATCCTTCATTTAGACTCCATATATTGGGCTGAAAATGATATGTACACTCAGCCATATGTAGCCCACATCATAATCTTTCATTAGGATACGCCATGAAGCTTGTTGGAGTAGAAAAATAGGCCCAATAGTAGACCTTCCCAAAGCTGTCCAGAAATTACAGCATGTATACTTCTCCTCATATTACCCAATTTGCTCAAGTAAACCATACCACTTGGTCACGGAAAGTCATCCACAAGTAAGCCATGTTGTTGGACATACTCCAATGATTGCCAAGTAGCCTCATCCATGGGTAATTGCTTCCATTTGACAAGGTATTCATCAATATTCCGATTCCTCAACTCTCTTGTCCTCTTGCCAATAACCCTCTCCGGCTCATATAAATGATCTCACCTTCTTCATTCATGGGTGGAAGCTCTTCCATCTCTTGAGGCAAAGATCCCATAAACCTCTTAAGGTTAGATACATGAAACACATTATGGATCCTTGTCGAAGAAGGCAAATCCAACTTGTAGGCCAAATCACCAACCCTCTTGATAATCAAGTATGGTCCATAATACCTATGAGCCAATTTTGAGTTGGTTACACCTTTGAGAGTGTTATGCCGACTCTTGGGAAGCTTCAATAGCACATAATCACCCTCTTGAAACTCCACATTCCTTCTATGAACATCCGCATTAGCCTTCATGACATCTTGAGCCTTCTTCATATTGTCCTTGCAAAGTTGAAGAAGTCGTCTCATTCTTTCCAACTCTTCTTTTGCCAATGGATTGATCACTTTGTCTTCATGGAAGGCTATCGATGGCACATGTACTTGATATCCGTAGAGAGCCTCAAATGGTGACATGCCAATACTCAAATGCTTGCTTGAATTATGGCAAAATTCAACAAGATAAAGCCACTCATCCCAAGATGTTTGCATGTCATGACAATAGTGCCTCAAGTACACCTCAAGCCATTTGTTTGTGCACTCCATTTGCCCATCCGTTTGAGGGTGATAGGCCATAGATGGAGTGATTTGAGTACCCAAGCTCTCATATAATGACCTCCAAAAAGTCCCCATGAACTTGGTATCTCGATCACAAACTATGTTGAGTGGCAAGCCATGTATCTTGAATACATGTTCCAAAAATTGCTTGGCAATATGAGATGCTCCATAAGTGGTCTTTGAAGCAATGAAATGGGCTGATTTTGTAAGCCTATCAATCACCACAAATATTTGATCCCATCCATGCTTTGTCTTCGGTAGACCCGTGATGAAGCCCATAGAAATGTGAGTCCATTTACCATCCGGAATAGGTAATGGATGAAGTAAACCACTTGGGAGTTGATGGCTATCCTTATTCTTTTGACAAGAAGCACATTCCATCACAAACTTCTTCACATCTCCCCATATACCTTTCCAATAAAAACTCTTGCTCACTTTATCATAGGTTTTGAGTACACCAAGATGGCCCGAAAGTGGTGAAGAATGCATCTCATGAAGCACCTTTGGTATGTAGAATGAGGTAGGAACCAAATACACCTTATCCTTGTACCACAAGAGACCATTGTGAAGCTTGTAATGAGGAAACTCTCCACCATCACCTTGCTGTAATTTGGTATAAATATGGGCAGCACCTTCATTGATGAGGTATTCCTCTTGAATCCCCTTGATCCATTCACTATATACCTCCATGATTGAAGTTGTAGCGCATGCCCACATTCTAGACAATGCATTCGCCACTACATTGTCCTTCCCGGGTGTGTAGGATATCTCAAAATCATATCCTTGAAGTGTGGCCAGCCATCTCTTTTGCTTTGGAGAAAGATTTGGTTGGGAGAGGAAAAATTTCAGCACCCTATGATCACTTCTCACCTTGAAATGAGCACCATAAAGATAGTGATGCCACTTCTTGATGGCATGAAGTATGGCTAGCATCTCTTGCTCATAAACATGAAGCCCCATCTCCTTTTCGGTAAGCTTTCTGCTTTCAAATGCAATGACTCCATGCTCTTGATACAAAATTGCCCCAATTCCTCTACCACTTGCATCCGCCCTCACATAAAATGTCTTTGCAAAATCCGGACATACAAGTATAGGGGCTGAAGTGAGCAACTCCTTGAGCTCATTGGAGCTCTTGTTGGCAATGGAATCCCAAAAGAAAGCCTCCCTCTTGAGCAAGTCGGTAAGAGGTGCCGCAATGGATGCATAATGTTGCATGAATCTTCTATAGAAAGAAGATAATCCCAAAAATCCTCTCAATTGAGTTGTATTGCTTGGAGTTGGCCACTCTTTGACACATGCCACTTTCTTAGGATCAGCCCTTATGCCATTCTCACCCACCAAGTGTCCAACCAGGATATTCCACTTCATTGACCATGAATATGCATTTGCTCTCCTTTGCATAAAGCTTGTGCTTCCTCAACACTTCAAACACTTGCTTCACATGACATAGATGTTCCCCTTTGCTCTTGCTATAGATCAAGATGTCATCGAAGAACACTAGCACAAACTTGAAAAGAAGGGGAGCCAATATCCGATTCATCAATGCTTGAAAAGTGGCCACAGCATTTGTAAGACCAAAGGGCATCACCATGAAGTGAAACAATCCCCTTTCCGCCCTAAATGCTGTCTTCTCTTCATCACCTTCCTTCATCCTTATTTGATGATATCCCGATCTCAAATCAATCTTGGTGAAGAACTTTGCCCCTTTGAGCTCATCAAGAAGGTCATCAATGCGAGGTATGGGATACCTATTCTTGATTGTGACCTTGTTCAAGTCACGATAATCAATGCACATGCGAAAGGATCCATCCTTCTTCTTCACCAAAAGAACGGGAGATGCAAATGGAGATTGTGAAGGTTGAATAAGACCCATAGCAAGCAAATCTTGCACTTGCTTAGCCACTTCCTCTCTTTCTACCTTAGACAAACGGTAAGGAGGCTTGTTGACAACCTTTGCATTCGGTTCAAGTACTATGGCATGGTCAATCTCCCTCTTAGGTGGTAGACTCTTTCACTTGCAAAATATCTTCATACTCCTTAAGAAGAGTTGCCATTTCCTCATCTATGTGCTGTCCACTGCCTTCCATCCCCTCTTGGGTAACATGTAACACATAGATAGTGCCAAAAGCCTTAATCCCTTTCTTGAGTCGCCTTGGAGTGATCAAAGAGAGCTTCTTAGGTGCATTTGCAGCAAGTACCACTTGTTGCCCATGATGTAGAAAGCTCATGAAACCTTGTTGAAGGTTCATGTGAATGTCACCAAGTGAAGCCAACCAATCACACCCCATGATAATGTCGATGGGACCCATATCCAAAACCACCAAATCACCTTCCCAAGTGTATGAAGAGGATAAAACCACTTTGTAGAAGGGCAAACCAAGCTAGTCTTCTCACTTTCCCCATTTGCCACTTGCACTTGGAACGTTGTAGGTGTCTTCTTTGTGTTGAGTTTGAGAGAGTTGATGGATTTAGAGTTGATGAAGCTATGAGTGCTCCCGGAATCCACAAGAATATGTGCAACCCTCCCATTGATGGTCCCCACCAACCTTAGTGTGCTTGGGTTCTTGCAACCCACCAACAACTCTTGTGAGATAGAGCATATGCAAGCTGAAATTTCTGCATTGGTAGGCATGTCTCCATCCACAAGGCTTTCCTTAACTCCACCTCCCGGATCAAACGGAAACTCACCATCCTCCGTGATGAAAGAATGGTCTTCAAGTGACTCCTCATGTGCTTCTTCATTGCAATCCTCCCATTCCTCAATCTCATGAGAGTCATCCTTGTTCTCTTCCTCATCCATGAGGATCATAGTGGCCACAATCTTCTTTGATTTGCACACATGCCCGGGTGACCACCTCTCTTTGCACTTGAAACATAGCCCTTTGCTTCTCAACTCCTCAATCTTTGGATCATCCATTCTTTGAGTCTTCTTGAAGGGTTGAAAGGGCTTCTTCTTCATGAAGTCACTACTCTTTTTGGCATCAAATTGATGTATCCCATTCTTTGGCTGTCCACCCCCAAATGATGTAGGAGTTCTTGGATTAGAGGATGGTAATGTAGAGGTAGGACTTTTCCCAAAATTGTAAGAAGTAGTGGTTGGTTTGAGTGTGTCTTTGGTGAAGGTCATGGGCTGAGACCTCTTGTACTTTGGCTCATAGAGTTCGGCTAACCTCATAGCTTCTTGGAGAGAGCTAGGCCTTTGAGCCGACACATCCGCCTTGATGAAGTGTTCAAGCCCATGCACAAACTTTTTCATCTTCATGTCTTCACTCAAGCCTTCCACGTACATTGAAAGCTTCAAAAATCTCTTGATGTAATCTCTCACCATCATCCCCTTTTGAGAAAGCTCATACCATTCTTCATGGTAAGGGTGAAATGAAGGCCAAGTTCATCTCCCGCTTCAATCCTTCCCAAGTTGATGGCGTGTTCCCTTGTTTGACCAAGTGCCTCCACCATTGATGAGCATAATCTTCAAGATGTAAGGAGGAAAATTGTACCATATCACGCTCACTTTTTGGGTAAAGTTGGAAATAGGTGTCAAGCTTGGTAGCCCACTCCTCCAACTCTTGCGGAGATGACCCGTCACCTTTGAACTTTGATAGTGAGATTTTGTCTTTGACATCCTTGGAAGATATGTGGGATGGGTTATCATGTTGGGTAGAGGGCTTGAATCTTTGCATCTTTGAGTATGACTCCATAAATTATGCAAAGTCTTTGTAATCCCTCTTGATGATATTCGACAATTCCATCCACTTCTCGTGAGCATCCCTTTGTCTTTGGGCAAAGGACATTTGATTCCAATCGAGTGCAATCTCCTCATCATTCACAAACGCCTCATCCTCTTCCCTTGAATGCATTGCCCTAGAAGAGGTAGGACCCTTTGATGCATTAGGGTGAGACAAACCCGAATGAAAAGAAGGAGGAAACATATCCTTGACAAGAGGTCTCCGTGCATCCGCCATGAATCCCCGAGTGGATGCTCCCAATGGATCCTCTTGTACGGCCTTCATGGAATCCTCATTCAAGATGCCCTTGCCTTTTCTTTGCTTATAGTCACCATAATTCCCATGCTTTTCTTGTGCTTGAGACTTCCCAAATTTGTCCTCCATCACACCAATCCGTGAGGATAATGTTTCAAAATGAGAATCAAGCTTGGAGTCTAAGGTCTCCAACCGTTGTGCAAGCATTTACATGAGGGTGTCATGGTTAACCGCCGCTTGTGTCCCTTGAGAAATTTGATTATGTACATTGCCCCCATTGTCTTCATTGATGAATGCATCCCTTGCATCCATATTACCTTCCATGTCCTCATCACCAATGATCATGTCTTGCACAACATCCCCACCCTTGCGTGGTCTTCCCTTCGGCATAGTGAAGAAATGCAAGATGTTGGTAGAATGCCCAAATGATGTCGGAATTGGACAAAAGAAGGTTCTATGGGTAGGTAATGGTGTCTACTATCCTCCCAAATGAACATAGTAAGAATTAGGTGTGGGCAAGTACTCTCTGTTTTAGGGTTTGTGCGAGACAGCTGAAAGTAGTAATTTGGCTCTAAAACGCAAAATATATGTCGGAATTAGGATTTTGACGGCTCTATAGAAAGCTAATGGAAGATAGAACCTACCCCTAAAAGCATTTTGATTCAGTCAAAGTGGAAGTATATTCTGTTTGTGACTTTGACCAGAAAGTCAACATGACTACTTTGACCGAGATTGTGATATCCGATTAAGGGGTTCTATGGCTCATTTGAAAACTCTCAAGGAGTAGAATAGAGTCGTGTAATCACTCAGACCTAATCCCAAAAACCCTAGGACTGAATTAGGGTTTTGTAAAATCCCAGAAATTTCCAAAATTCGGTCCCAAAGCTCAATCCGGCTACAAATGATTGGTGTTTCTCCCCTTGGTAGTTGTGAATAACTCTTCAAGTGTATCCATGGGGTAAATCTCCAATCAATAAGCTTGTTTGGCTCCCTTGTTGGAAAAATTCCGCCATAGTCTCCTTTGTAATTGGAACCAAATCTCAAATGGAAATGCAACTCCTCAAATCACAATGCAATACTCTTTGTATCCCACAATGTCATGAACGATCATATGCACTCTTTGTCCATCAAAGCATTTGCAATATCCACACAATATGATGGAAAAAGGGGCCCCATTGCCCAAATGCATCCACAAAGTCGATGGTGAGGATTGTTGAGGACGCGCGTTGAAGCTTGCCGATCTCCCGGCCAAGCTCTTCTCACCTCTTCACCGAGTTTTCCTCCAAGGTGAAGGTTGAGGCCATTTCTTCACACCGGTGTACCTAATCCCCCTTTGTACCGCTTTTCCAAGGCAATCACGGCACAAAGAGTTCAAGCCATTCTCCCCTTGGCCTCTCCAACCAATGCCAAGGTACTCTCACACATTGCTAGATTCTATAGAAACTTGAAGTGGTAGCAATGGTGAGTGTAGGTACAAAATGATGTGGATAATATCAAATGATAGAACAAGTTTGTTGGCTTACAAGTATTGAGCATGACTCATGCCCTTTTACAATTAGAACTCATCAATAAAGCATGGACTCATGCCTCAATCCATCATCCAAAAGCTCCAACACAAACCAACAATTCACAATGCCCTCACCATGGCATTTGCATAAGCAATTGTTAACCACAATCAAGGCATTTGCAATTGCATTCCAACAATCCCTTTCACATCATATTGACAAATGCATGCTTCCAAAACTTATGCTCTCTTATGCCCATGTGTAAAACATAGCATTGGCATGGCTATGTATAGCATCCATAGTGTCCATATGGCATCAAGATGAGCATGAGGGACTCCAAAAACATTGCATAAGCTTGCTATTCCATCAATGGCATGCCAATTGAGACATAATGAATAAAATCCCCCAAAATGTGATCTATGAATTGGCCAAGCTCATGTGGAATCAATTCCTTTCACCATTGCCATCAATAATGCATGGAGAAGCAATATTGGCATGTGAATGGTCAAGCTTGAATGGTTAATTTCTGAAAATTAGGGGAGTTTGAATGTGTCCAACCCTAATCCATTCCCAAGCTCCACCAAATGCTTCAAACTTGCAAGAAATTGATCAAACCACTCACCAATGTCATCCGGAAAGCTTCAATGGTAGAAAATGTTGAAGAAGCCTCTTGTTGAAGAAAAACGTAGCCTCTCTTTGCTCTGAAATTTGCAGCCAAATAACACCTCCCATGTGCTTGAACAAAGCTTGAAAATGTGCTCCAAACAATGGCTAAGAACCCTATTGAAAGGCTTCCATCTCTTGAGGTAGTAGAGCTAGGCTTCACCTAGCTCTCCCTCCACATGTCTTCAGCGCGATTTTGAGGCGGCAGCCTGCTGCAGCCCGCCATTTTCGCTTCATTGCCTCCCTTCATGAGATGATTAGGCTAACAATGATGCCTATGAAGAGTAAGAGCTTAGCAATGCAAGATTTGGTCAATGTGGCAAGGTATACTAGGGTTTCTCACAGCCATGGAAGAATGAACAAAAGCTCTCCAATCTTGAGAAAAAAAAATTTGCAAGAAGAGGCTCAAATGAAAGATCTCAGTGAGCTCTACAAAAACCCTAAGGTTTGGCATCAAAACGGGTAAAGGAAGAGCATCCCATGGCTATGGAAAGCTTGAGAAAGAAGAAGATGATTACTAAACATGATTAGCAGAAAAGTTAATTGCAATTAGTCACTTGCCCTAAGTTTTGGCCCGACTGTCCCAAATTTTTGGTCCAGAGGTCCAAAATTTGGTCCAAAAATGGCAAAATTGGCCAAAATCACTCAAAATTCAAGCAATTTCCATGAAATGCTCACCATCTCCATGAGATTAAGCAAGATTAGAGAAGATTTGTCAAGAATCACTCAAGGATTACAAGAAAATGAGAAAAAAAAATGAAAGAAACTCAAATTTTCAAGCAAATTTTCCCAACAACCCATGCATGCCCATGATCAAAATCAAGAGCTCTGATACCAATTGGAATGAAGGGATGTAATGCATGAAAATTATGAGTAATCACCATGTAAACATGATGCCTAAGTGTGTTTAGTCTCTCACCAAGAGAATGGAAATAGCCTTCCACAAGCCAAGAGAGAAGCCATGAGCTCCAAGAAACATAAGTTTCCATTTCTAAAAATGATCATCAAAAGTTACAACCATGGTCCAAGTCCCCTCTTTTATACATGGACTTGTCCCATTATTAACCCTATTGAATAAAGTTCCTACTTTATTACAGGATTCTAATTTTTGATATAAAGATTCTTTACGCATCTATTTATGCATAATTCAATTTTAAGGAAAATAACACTTTTGAAATAAAATTGAATTCTTTATGCATCTTTCTATGCATAAATTTAATTTTAATGAGAGTAACTCTTTTGAAATAAAAATAAATCTTTTATGCATCTTCCTATGCATAAATTCAATTTTAATGAGAATAACACTTTTGAAATAAAAATAAATCTTTTATACATCTTCCTATGCATTAATTCAATTTTAATGAGAATGACACTTTTGAAATAAAAATAAATCTTTTATGCATGTTCCTATGCATAAATTCAATTTTAATGAGAATGACACTTTTGAAATAAAAAATAAATCTTTTATGCATCTTCCTATGCATAAATTCAATTTTAATGAGAATGACACTTTTGAAATAAAAATAAATCTTTTAGAATGCACAAACGGAGGGAATTACTCTTTTAGAATAACCTAATGATAAACTTTAGTTCCACAAAATTTAAGAAAATTTTGCCATAACCTCCTTTGTGTATGGCTGACCATTTCTCAATTTTAACATTCAATTTATGACTTGAATTAATCCAATTTGAATTCTAATATCTCTAATTTATGACTTGAATTAATCCAATTTGAATTCTAATATCTCTAATCTACTCCATTTTCTAAAAATCAAGAGAGTAAACAATGAAAAGAGTTTAATCAATCATTTAATTAAACTTTCTAGGATTAAGAAGGGCTGAATTGTAAAGAAGAGAAGGGGGTGGCCTTTCCATCAAGGCATAGCATCAAATTTTAATTCAACATTTACAAAGCATAAAATTTGAGAAAACCATAGATTTAAAATTCACAATAAGTAAGAATTAAGCTTACATAGAGCTTGTAAGCTTTCCTTTGGCTTGAGGGATTGAGGGTTCTACTCTTGTTTCAGCAAGAGTGGCCACCAAATTCACTTGGAGAGCATTAGGCCAAAAAATAATTGAATTATCAAGAAATTCAATGTTAAAGAGGGTTCTAGTTATAGGAAAAAGTGAGCCTCTAACCAAGCAAACTGATTCTAGAATATTCCAGATCAGTTTGGTCACTTTTTGACCATTTTTAGGTCAGTTTAGCTTACTTTTTGGATCTAGTTGAAACAGGAGAGAGAGGAGAGATGAAAATATCTCATTATTTGTGAGTTTAAAACTCATCCACACATGTGAAATAGGCACCTCCTTCATGAGGGGAATTCCCCACTGAGGTGTCAAAAATGCATCATTTCCTCTAAATATCTCTTCTTTTTTAACTAATAAACCTTGTCCTTAGTCAACTCTTCATCTTATGTAAGTATTTACTCATTTTTAGGAAATTTTCTTTTATTCTTCAATTTATCTCCTCCCTACATTTGGATTAATCTTATTGGTCCATAGGAACCTTAATCCAAAATTTTCTGAAAATGTGGACCCTTAGGATAAGGTCCTTTTTACCTATTTTCAATTAATTCCAATTGCACATTGGAAAGTTCTTTTTGAATTTCTATTTTAGGGAAAATCATTTTAAACACTAGGAGGATTTTTATATCCAAAAATATCTCAATTTTGAATTACCTCCCTCTAGACATTTTCTCTCTCTAGGCCAAAACAGGGTAACACAGGATCTTTCTTTTAATTCAGAGAGGGGAATAATTATAAGATCAAAAGGGGAGGTTCTTACACATGTACACCTCAAAAGCTAGAGGGAGGAATCTTACACTCGGGCTACATAGCTCCTTGGTATTCTTGGGCGGCCCTACAATTTTACTATGATCTCGACTTTTTTTGGGTCCACTTCCAGTCCTTCTACAAATATTGTGTCTTAACAGGGATCCACTCATGATAGCAAAGACACGCTTGCCTGGATTGAGGCTCAATCTAGTTGTTCTGCACTCCACACACATCATCAGGTGCTTTATGTGGTCTTCTTTTCTCCCACACACACTAAAGTCGTCTACGAAGACCCTCATAAAGGTGGTTAAATATTCATAGAATATTTCTTGCACCATTCTTTGGAACTTGGCTGGAGCCTTCTTCAGCCCGAAGGTCGTCACGTTGGAGGCAAAATCCCCTCATTCAATCACACAAAGGTTGTTTTCTCCTTAGCCTCCGAAGGCATGCGCACTGAATCCATCCAGAAATGAGTATGTCTCATGTCTTGCTATAGCATCCAATAGAGGAAATGGATTAGATAGCATTCAATTTTTGGTAGTCTCTATACAGACTCTAAGCTTCTTGTTTTTCTTGGGGACAATGACTATGGGTGATAGCCATTCTGCTCTGTCAATCAGATAAATGAATCCTTTTCTTAATAGATTATCTATCTCCTCTTTGACCTGCTTGTCATAGTTAAGATTCATTCTATACATACTTTGCATGATAGGAATTACGTCCTCCTTTAGATTGATCTTGTGTTGATAAAAGTTGGGATCAATTCCTTTCATGATGTCAAAGTAGTTACATGCAAACACATCCTTGTAGGATCTCAACAGCTCCAAGAGTTTTCCTCTAAATTCTTAACTCAATTTTGCACTGACTTTGATTGTTCTGGGATCTTGATCATCTCCTAGGTTTACCTCCTCAAGCTCATCTTCTTGAACCCTGATATTACATCTCTTCAGTTGGTCTTCTTCCTGCTTGAGAGCAACCATGTCCTTCTCCAACTTGGCTTGTATCTATATTATCCTGTCGTCCTGATTCTTCCTCATCTTCCTTTGTACTTTCTTCATTTCTCAACACCTTAGGATGAGTGACCATGGCTTCTTTGATCATACCTCTAGACAATCCACTCTATGTCTACTTCAAAGAGTGATAGGAGGTCCAGATTCTCCTTCAGGATCTACTCTTCCTTGTCATCTTCCACCCCTTCCAAGTAGCTTAGGCCTTCTACATGCAACAACAATTGTGGTTGGCCAAACTTAACATGTCTTTCCCTAGGCAACCGAGATGCATAATTTCTTTTTTCCTCTCCAGATTATAATCTTGTCCGGTTCCCAGTTGCGCTTGATTCTTCCACTTCTAAGCCACGGTCTTCCCAATAACATGGGGTATACACCCATTGCAATCTCAATCATCTTTAGGACTATAAATATGACAGTGAACATACATCCTGCCACACCTCAATTTGTTATCCCTTGATGATTCCAACTGGCCTAGAGCCTTCTTTGATTAGCCATTCGATCCTCTGGAACAGATCAGGCTACATTTATGTAATTCCTAGCTTCTTTGCCAAGCTGTTTGATATTATATTTACTCCAGATCCTCTATGCAGGATAACCCTTACACCGTTTGTCCTTTGATTTTTATAGCCACTTCTAGAATGGCTGTGTCACAATCGTAAACTATTCCCATATTCCTACACTCTACAACCGCATTCTCCATTTCTTGCACAGACATCTACACCAATCTTTCACTTAGCACTATGGCATAGAGCAACTTTTGCTTGCAATTGGGCACCAAATTCAACATTTGATCCAGTAAGAGATGTTCATTACAAAAAGACCACAACAACATGACATGGGGTAGTGTTGACTTGAAAGATGACCCGTACAGAGAATGTATATTTTATTTATAACTTTCGTACAGAGGTAAAAATTACAAAGATCCTATGATGTTTGGGGTGGTGGAGGATCGAAACTGTTAGTCTCTGAGGCTCTCACTCAGGAAGATTTTGTAAGTTGTACAAAATATATCAGATGTAGGGTTCCACAATCAACCAAATGGCAGCTCTTATGGTTGGCGTGTCGTGTTCCTTCTTGTTGATGCACTTTGTGCTTGAAATACCATCAAAGGTACAGTTTTGTACATCACATTCTAAATACCTTTCGTAGAGTCTTTTGTTTAATGTCTGTTATTCATCCTTGACCTTTCTTTTTGTTTAATGTCTATTATTCATCCTTGACCTTTCTTTTTGTTTTTTGCACAACCCCCCACTGAATGCTTATGAGGAGGAGGACTACGAGATTTTTTGGAGAGAGCGAGCTTATTGAATAAATAATTAACCAAGTTAGTATTAGGCCCTGGGACGCCCCCTATCCTTTCGCGCCACTGGCCCGACGGTGCACCCCACCTCGATAGTCCCGATCATCCTCCTCCCGGTCGTGTGGGGGCTGCAATGAATTTCCTCAAGATTCTACATCCCAAACAAAATAATAATATAAATACAATGTCCGTATGATAACCAAAAAATTAAATTATCTTTATTGCATTGCATGTACTCACAGATGTTAATTCGATTTTGGATTAACAAATATGCTCCTCCATTTGAGGACATTAATAAGTGTCATGCAAAGGCACTATAAACGTTGTACAATATGAGATATTGGCCAGCCAAGGCCTTAGTTTGTAAGTTTTGGGCGCCCAAGTGTGAATAAGGACCAATTTTATGTAAGGCATTTTCTCATAATGAATGGAGACAATCCCCCTTTATGCTATGAGAGTTCTTGCTTTTATCTTGAGAGAGATTACTCTAGCACATGTGCGGTGATAGTGTGGAGGTGAAGCTTGGAGGATTGGAGCTTCTCAAGTAAGCTTGGAGGCCTCAAGGGACACAAGCTTGAAGAATTGGTAAGTGCCCTATGTGTTATATTTCTTCTTCCAAAGGTGAATGCATAGAGTTCCTTCTTGGAGGTGTGGTAGCCCATAACATTTTTGGCACCGTTTCTAGGGAAACACCTTTGTTTCTTCCATCTTCTTTGAGTTTCAGCTCCCATTACATAAGTTTCATCATTGCCTTTGCATTCTGGTAGTGCATTATGTAGGGAATGAATGGAATAAGGTTTGAGTGGAAGTGATAGTTTGTGAGAAATTGATTGTTTTTGTTGAGTGAGTGTTTACTGGAGTGACCTTATAGGAAAGCTCCACTGTTTTTTCCTTTCAATTTTGATGTTTGTGTCACCAAATTCGTGAATGTGAACGAGCAGGGTGATACTCTATTTTTGTTTCTTTGCAAAATCCACAAAAATCACAAAAATAAGGAGCCATTTGTGGGGTCCTTGCCCCCCTCTGCGATGCCCTACCGGGGTGGTGGAAGCAGCGCCGGCCTCCCGCGCGCGGGGCGGGGATCCACACTCGGGGCCTCGCCCGCGGATGTCTGAGAACGAGAGGCTAGCTCGCGGATGTCCGAGAACGAGAGGCTAGCTCGCGGATGTCCAAGACGAGAGGCTAGCCCAGGCGGTCCCTCCGAGACCGGGCCCGGAAGACTCCCCTCGCCCAGAAGGCACGGGCGATTCCGCCATGGGAAAAATCTTCTAACGGGGGAATTACTCTAACGAGTCAAAGTCTTAACTAGATAAACTAATCTGACCAAACGTGAAGTCACATAGTCAGATCAAGAAGAGACTTGCACTTGGTCCATGGAATCACCGCTTTTTTCCTCATTTATGAGGCACAGCTGATCCCCTCCCACAGAACAAGGTCTTCTCAGGATTTAAACTAATTAACATAACTAATCGTATCTAGTTGTTTCTCAGGAATCCTCCGATCCAGCCATCCGGCCCATGGGTTAGCCAACCACACGACCACTGTATTGGTGGGATTCCTTTATAAAGATTTGGTTGTGTTTTTGCCCGGGTACCGAGGAAAAGAGTTCCCAGGCCCCCTAGTCGGCGATTCATGCAAAAATTAAAGTAGGCATACCACCGTACACACCTAATATGAACTTACCATTTATAACAGATTCGGCTGGCTTTAAAACAATCCTTCAATAGAAATCATAATATTTCTGATCATCATTTTCCAAAATTTCGAGTCCATTGTATCACAATAATATCCTCTCCGTTGAAGACTAGCTGGTCAACCAACGAGATCCAGTATCAAAATTTGGTTCCCAAAAATCTTTCCTTTTAGTCCATCCAAAATCTTCCTCGACATACGCATGGGTGTCCTAGCAACTGCGAGCCCGTGCATCGCCTCGTCAGAACCCTCTAGGATTCTCCTTAGGTGTCCTAGCACTTCACTCAGGAACCGCTTCGTCAGTCCTCACCCATCGTACCGGAAGCACACCATTTTAACCGTACCGAGGCTGTCAAGACTTCGGCAGGCTTTGTCGCGAGCGACGTCCCTTTGACGACTCCCCGCCGCTGTTCCAACGAACCTCCTCTTACAAAAACATAACCCAAATGCTTCCTCTAGCATTCTGGCGTAAAACAATCCTTTGAATAAAAAAAACAGAGGTTCCAATGCAAGTAAAATTCCAATTTGAGAATGGTTCCAAAAACCCTTTTTCCATAATTCCCAGTTTCATAATGAGGATCCTTGATCTCTCATCAGGGTAATCTACCCATCATTCAGTCTGATTGGCCAACTAGATTCTTGGTGATTTTGGTCAGGAAAAACTAGTTTAGTTTCGGTAGTCTATTCTTTGTGATTAGAACTGGAATTGGTCACGAAGTTTTTACTTGATTCAGATCGAGAGATGGATAAGTAGGTTTACTGTCCGTCCCTCTCGTAGTCTAACCAAATTCATTCAGTTTAGTTCTACAAGGATTCCCTTCATATAAACATCTAGTTTTGGGTAAATATCCATTTAGTGATTTTACCAATTAAAATATCCAAAGATATTCCTTCTATCACATAATTTCTCAACCTTAATTCATTAGGTAGAATTATGGTGGAATTTCATCTTTTGACACTAAAATTTAATTCAAATCATCTTTTCTTAATTATCATAAAAATTCATCTTTTTAACTAAATATCATACCTTTTTTTTAATAAACTTGAAATCCCTCTTTTTCTCATTTTAATGAGTGCAATCCAATTATCATGGGAATTCCTCTTTTACCATAAATTAAATCTATTTAAAATTCTTCTTAAAAATTACATAAAAATATCCATTAATTTCATTAAGCTAAAAATTTTACTTTTCTCATTTAAATATTTGAATTCCAATATGGTGGGAATTCCTCTTTCATCATTTAAACTTATCTATGCAAAAAGATAAATTTAACTAAATTTTCTTTTGAAATTTAAATAAAAATCTCCATTAATTCCTTTACACTAGGAATTACACTTTCCTCATTTAAATATTTGAATTCCAATATGGTGGGAATTCCTCTTTCATCATTTAAACTTATCTATGCAAAAAGATAAATTTAACGAAATTTTCTCTTAAAATTTAAATAAAAATCTCCATTAATTCGTTTAAGCTAGAAATTACACTTTTTCCATTTAAATATTTGAATTCCAATATGGTGGAAATTCCTCTTTCATCATTTAAATTTATCTATGCAAAAAGATAAATTTAACTAAAATCCTTCTTTAATTTTTAAATAAAATATACATTATTTTAGCATCCCAATTTTTCTCTTACTTCATTGGAATACATGGATTTCCATTGTCATGGAAATTACTCTTTTAACATAAAAATGGATTACTAGAAATTTCTCTTTTTTCTAATTAACTATTTATAAATATAAAAAATTAAATTTTCCATGATTAATGAGAATCATTCAATTAATCTAGGATGATTAATCCTAGAATATGGTAGGAAGTCCTCTTTTCATATTATGAATGAAAATGATTTATGTGTTAATTTTTCAGAAATTTTACCATAGCTCCGCTCTGCTATTACTGATAATTCTCAATAATTTTGAAAACATAAAGTTTAGTAATATCATATGATAGAATAACCATTAATTGGATCAATATCCAATTATGGACTTGTTTCCTAATTTTTTCATGAATTAAATATCATAAAAGCATTAAAAAGCCACTTATTTGGCCTCAATTTGACAAGCATAGAAATTACTTTTAGATTAGAGAATTGCTTCATGAGAAGCTTCATTTGAATATAGAATAGGTCATAGGAATGACCATTCTTTGGGGGAGAGAGAGAAATGCTTTTAAAAAAACATTAACTTAAGCATAAATGGAAATTTATGTGTTTTATCACTACAATTCATTAAAGAACTTCAATTGTATTATAAAGCCATTCAATTGAATGCTTCTCAAGCTTGAGAGGGATTGAGAAGAGAGAAACATTTGGAGATTTTTTTAAAAAAGACTATAAACCACACTTTACCTTCTAGATTGCTTGATTCTTTAATCAAAGTAGAGGCCCCCAACCAATCAATTGGTTTGGTATGTTGATGAAGACTCCAAGGAAGATTGAAGAGAGAGAGAAGCTCCAATCTCTTCAATTTGTAGAGGATTTTTAGAGGATAATAGAAAATAAGCTTATCTTAGAGTAATACGGGCATAGTTTAGTTCACAGATGAGAATACAAAAGAATGAGGGTCCATTTATAGGTGACTAACTAAGTCCAACTAAGTTCTAGGATTTTCCAGCTTCAGTTTGGCTCTCTGAATTTGGACAAGATTTGGACCGGTTTGCCTCCCTTTTTGATTTGGTTTGATCCAGGAGAGAGGAGAGATAAAAATATCCTATTATTTTTTAGTTTAAAACTCATCCACACATGTGAAATAGGCACCTCCTTGAAGGGCGCCCTTCTCCTTACCAATGTGTCAAAAATGAATGATTACTCCAAAATATCTCATTTTTTATTAATACTTCATAATTTTTAACTAATAAATCTAGTACTCAGTCAACTCTTCATCTTATGTGGGCATTTACTCATTTTTGGGTATTTTCTTTTATTCTTTGGATTTATCTTATCCCAACACTTGGATTAATCTTATTGGTCCATAGGAACCTTAATCTAAAATTTTCAGAGAATCTTAACCCTTAGGCTAAGGTCTTCTTCTTTCTCCTAGGTGGCATCTTCTAGAGGGAACAACTTCCACTTTACTAGGAAGTCTCTGATGAGGACTCTACTCCTAAGAATCTTCTCTCGAACGTCAAGGATTTCCTTAGGTTGGAGTACCATCTGGCCTTGAGTCGGAGAGATCAATTGTTCATCACCGAGCATGTGACTTGGGCTAGGTATATACTTCTTAAGCAAACTGACATGGAATACATCATGTACCATGAGATGGGGAGGTAGAAGAAGTTTATAGGCTAGATCGTCCACTTTCTTGATGATAGCATATGGCCCACAGTATCTAGGAGAGAGCTTCTTGTACTTCCCTAAGGAAAAGGAACTCCTTTTTGGTCGTACTCGAATGAAGACCATATCTGACTCTTCAAACTCTCTCTCTGACCTCTTTTTATCTGCATTTTTTATCTACATAATTCTTTTGTCTGTCTTGGGCTGCCTTTATATCTTTACGGATTGATTGCATCTGCTGGTCCACGTCATCAAGCATTTGTGTGGACATTTTGGTTTTGATCAACTAAGTCAACGGTGTAAGGCAATCTTGTCCATACAAAGCTTTGAAAGGGCTCATCCCAATGCTCTGATGAGAAGCATTATAAGCAAATTCAACCAGATGCAAATGACTTAACCACTTCTTGGGTTCCCTGCTCCGCAGCATGACCGAAGGATATCTTCTATTACCTGATTCACCCTTTCCATCTGGCCATCTGTTTCGGGGTGATAGGTTGTGCTGAGATCCAAGAAAGTTCCTACTGCTTCAAAGAACGCAGTCAAGAATTTTGATGTGAATTTGGGATCGCTGTCACTTACTATCCTCTCCTGGGTAAACCATGAAATCTGAAGATCTCCTTAAGGAAAACTTTGGCAACATCCACTGCAGAGTATGTTTCTTTCATCACTGGAATCAGATGGGCAACTTTGGTCAGCCTGTTAACTACCACAAAAATGGAGTTGTAACCTGATTATTGCACTGATTGCACTGAAGGTAATCCAGTGACAAAGTCCATACTGATGCATTCCCACTTCATCTGTGGAATGTCTAGAGGCTGCAGTTTCCCTGGCATCTTGACTCTCTCTGCCTTGACTCTTTGGCACATCAAGCATTTCCGCACATGATCAAGTACATCCTTTTTGAGTCTTGGCCACCAGAAGAAGCTTTTCTTCATAGACATATAGGTTTTTATAAACCCTGGATGTCCAGCTATTAGGCTATCATGGGCTTCTCTTAGAATTCTTCCCTTTATTCTCCCATCATTGGGGATACATAGCCGATTATTATAATATATGCATCCTTCATCTAGTTTGTATCCAAGAGCTCGACTCATTTCTTGAGGAGTCTTGCTTTCCTGCATCAGAAGGGTAGCCATAGGGGCAAAGTATTTGTCCTGCAAGATTTTCTCCTTTGCTTCATTGATCAATGGATTTGACACCACTGTTATTGCAAGCAAGGAGGCTTTTCTGCTGAGCACATCTGCAACCACATTTCTTTCCCCGGTCGATACTTTATTTCAAAATCAAATTCCTCCAGGGTTTGCATCCATCTCCTTTGAGATCCCTTTGGGTGAAGATCCACTTCAGACTTTGATGATCTGTCATCAAGGTGAACCTTGTTCCAAAAGATAATGTCTCCATAACTTGAGAGCATACAATAGTGATAGTAACTCCAAGTCATGACGGCATAATTCCTCTCATGTGTTCTGAGTTTTTTGGCTTCATAGGCCGCCGCATGACCTTCCTGCATCAGAGTACCGCCTAAGGCAAACCCACTGGCATCAGTAACTACCTCAAAGGGTTTGGTAAAATCTGGCAATTTAAGGATAGGGTTGGTTACTAAGGCTTTCTTTAGCTTGTCAAAGGCACTCTGACACATTGCAGTCCACTGAAAAAGTGTATTTTTGAGAAGGTTAGTTAAGGGGGATGCTATCTGAGCATACCTAGGTATAAAGATCCTATACCATCCGGTTAACCCTAGGAATCCTCTGACTTCCTTTATTGACTTGGGTTCTGGCCATTCTACGCAGGGTCAAGAGAAATCCCATCCTTGGACACTATGAATCCCAAGTATTCCACCTGGTTAACAGAGAAAGAACATTTGCTCTTCTTTACAAAGAGTTGGTGTTTTCTTAGGATTTTCAGGACCTTGCACACATGATCTTCATGGTTTGCAGCATTCTTTGAGTATACCAAGATATCATCAAAGAAGACAAGAACAAAATCATCCAAGTATTCTCTGAGAATATCTTGCATAAGATGATTGCATGTCACCGGGGCATTAGTCAATCCAAACGGCATGACTATGAACTCATAATGCCCATAATAGCGAGTATTGAATGCTATCTTTGGGATGTCCTGCTCCTTGATTCTAATCTGGTAATACCCAGATTTGAGATCTATCTTTGTGAACTGTTGGGTCCCACTTAACCGATCTAGAAGTTCATCAATCCTCCCAGGAATAGGATACTTATTCTTAATTGATTCAGTCCTCTACAGAGTCTTAATGTTCCATCTTTCTGCTTTTGAAAGAGAACGGGCACACCCCAAGGTGAGACACTAGGTCTGACAAATCCCTGTTCTAACAATTGTCTTAACTGTTCCTTAAGTTCTATGGCTTCAGGGAGGACAAGCATTTTGTATGCACGCTGGGCTACTGGTTGAGCTCCGGGGGTTAATTCGATCTCATGATCTACTTCACGAGATGGAGGCATCCTCTTCAGGAAACACATCTGCATACTCACTTAACCACTCTGGTTCTTTAGCCTTGCATTTATGTCTATTGGATTCATTTTAACGACATACACAGCTTGCTTCTTTCTGAGCCCTTTTAATAATTTGGAAGCCTTGACTAATTGTAGCACTGGGGATCCGGAAATTCCAATTCCTTGAACTTTATTCTCGTGAAGGTCAAGGAAAGATGGTTCCTTTGTGACAATGAATGTCAGCCTGATTCTTTTGGAGCCAATCCATTCCAAGGATTCCATCATATATTCCCAGGGGTAGGACTCTGAACTGGCACTCTGTTACGTTCCCATCTAGGCTAAACTGAATAAGGTCAGTCTCAAGGTGAGTGAAAAGAATCTTCCCACTGGCTAATTCCATTTGCATAGGTTTCCTTGATTTTTGATTTAGGACTAATTTACGCAGACATCCTGGGGAAATAAAAGAATGAGTTCCTCAGGTTGGAGTACCATTTGGCCTTGAGTCGGAGAGATCAATTGTTCATCATCGAGCATGTGACTCGGTGTAAGATCCCTATCCCCACCATGCAACGAATTCAGGGTGCTAGCAGCGGAAGTAGCACTTCTTGTGTGGGGCAGGGTCCCACACTCGTGGCCTCACCCACGGATATCCGGACAAAAGTCTAATCCATCAGTTCTTCCAAAACCAAACCCAAAAAAACTTTCCTTGCCTGGAAAGCACGGGTGATTCCTCTAGGATAATTTTTCTCTAACGTAGTCAAAAGCCTTAACTAACTGAACTGATCTGACCAAACGCGTAAGTCCCATAGTCAGATCAGGGAAAAGATTGCACTTGGATCATAGAGACCAATGCTTTTTTCCTCATTGAGAGGCACAGCCGTTGATTCTTTTCCATAGAACAATTTTTTACCAGGATTTACTTCATCTATCGTACCATAACAGAATTGAGTCTCAATTTAGGAATCCATCAGTCCAGCCCAGTCCTGTGGGTTAGCCAACTGCCCAACCATTGTAGTGATGGGATCCAATTAAGAATTTGGTTAGGTTTTGTCCCGGGTACCAGGGAAAAGAGTTCCCAGTCCCCCTAGCCAGATATTCATACAAACTTAAAACTAGTCACACCACTTACACACCCAATATGAAACTGTCTTTTTCACAGAATTGGCTATCTTTAAAAACAATCATTTAATGAAACCATTGTATCACTGTTCATAATCCTCAAAATCTCCGGTTGAATCCTTATTTCCAATCATTCCTTCATCGGTGTATCTATGGCATCATTGGCAACCAGAACGCTCACCACCTGTCCACTCAGGGGCCTTTTCGATAGTTCCTAGCTCATAGTAACTGGCAATATATTCACATATCAAAAATGGAATCTCCGTTGAATATTAGCGAGATCAACCAACGGATCCATATAAAAGAGCCATGGACTCATCCATTGAGGACCAACAAGGTCAATCAACCAGATCCATGCCCGAATTCAAAAAACAACTCTTACTCCTTGTTCTAATATCTTCCTCGATGCACGCGTGGGTATTGTCGATGACCCCCCAGAGCCCGAGCACCATATGGTCAACACTCTCTAGGATCCTTCACAGGTGACCTAGCGCTTCACTCATAGGCCGCTTCCTTGGTCCCTCATCCACCGTACCGGAAGCTCACCATTTTAATCGAACCGAGGCTGATCGGCCGACCTTGCTACACGAGACGTCCTCCATTGACTCTCCGTCAGTTGTTAAAACTTTATCAGATTAGGTCTCCACGACCTCATTCACAAGACGGTCAAAATGCTTCTTTAGCATTCTTGACATAAAACAGTCATTTAAAAACAGTTCAAAAATACAGTTTCTATAACGAACTCTCGTCTTTCCACATTGCTCCACATCAACCCATATTATTTAATTCCATAACCATTTCATAAGTATTCCTATTCTCATCCAATCACATCATTTTCATCTCATCACATCTTTCCTCAATTTATCCTCATCAGATCTCATCCACTCGCATCTACCCATATCCACATCTCATCACATCACATTCATTCACATCTCATCCATTCATACCACATCACATTCACTCACATCTCATCCATTCAGACCACATCACATTCACTCATATCACATCTCATTCATTTTACCTCTCACATCTTATTTATTCACATCTATCCCCGATTCACATCCGCCGATCACATCACATTCATTCATATCCATCACATTCACTTTCATTCGTATCCATCACATTCATTCTCATCACCATTATATCACATCACTTCTATCCACATCATAATTCATTCATACACATCTCGTCTCATTCATCCACATCCATCCAATTGTTCACATGTACGACTACTCGCATCTATCCATACATTCATATTTATCACTTCACATCCACATATATTCATGTCACATCTCATCTCTTTACACACATCACATTCTTTCACATACACATCTATATCCATTCTTTCACATACATCCACATCCATTCTTTCACATACTCATTCACATCCATTCTTCACATACACATTCACGTCCATTCTTCTCATACACATCCTTATCCATTCTTTCACATACTCATTCACATCCATTCCTCACATACACATTCACATCCATTCTTCTCATTACACATCCTTATCCATTCTTTCACATACTCATTCACATACATTCCTCACATACACATCCTTATCCATTCTTTCACATACTCATTCACATTCATTCCTCACATACACATCCTTATCCATTCTTTCACATACTCATTCACATTCATTCCTCACATACACATCCTTATCCATTCTTTCCTCATTCACATCCATTCTTCACATACACATTCACATCCATTCTTCTCATACACATCCTTATCCATTCTTTCACATACTCATTCACATCCATTCCTCACATACACATTCACCATTCTTCTCATACACATCCTTATCCATTCTTTCACATACTCATTCACATACATTCCTCACATACACATCCTTATCCATTCTTTCATATACTCATTCACATTCATTCCTCATATACACATCCTTATCCATTCTTTCACATACACATCCTTATCCATTCTTTCACATACTCATTCAAATTCATTTCTCACATTCATTCCTCACATACACATCCTTATCCATTCTTTCACATACTCATTCACATTCATTCCTCACATACACATTCACATTCATTATCATCACATACATTCACTCACATCCCATATCATTCATTTACATTCTGATTCACATGACATCACATCTCATCTATTCATTCATCATCTATCTGATTCACATCTTACCTCATCACATCTATTCACTTCTATTTACATCACATCCATCCATCCATTCTTCTCATCTATCTAATTCCCATCACATCTATTCACCTCATATTCTCGTGAGTCGTCACTTCTATTCACATCACATCCATCCATCCATTCACATCTATTTGATTCGCATCACATCTATTCACCTCATATTCTCATCACTTCTATTCACATCACATCCATCCATCCATTCACATCTATCTGATTCGCATCACATCTATTCACCTCATATTCTCATCACTTCTATTCACATCACATCCATCCATCCATTCACATCTATCTGATTCGCATCTAGTCCCTTTTCTCCTTCCTTACCTTGATTACTTGTATGTGACGGCCTCATAGAGTGACCCAATCATTCACCTTGAAACGTAAGGGTTTCCATACATTTTCTTCTTTAACATTGTGCAGAGTACAAGCCAAAATTGCATTGCAAGGTCTTCTAGAGCTTGAGCTAGCGATCAGCTTTGTAGAAAGGTAGAGGCTAAAAGGATGTTGTAAAGTTGCAACAAAGAGGGAGAGTATGTAGAGAGATAAATACAATAGGTTGTAGAAAGAAAGGAGGTGTAGAGCTAGGATAGAGAGCAAGGAGAGATTGTTCAAAGATGGACGTTGCAAGTTGCACTAAGCAAGTTACACTAAGGAGGAAAGAGGTGTGGAGGCAAGAGAAGAGAGAGTGTGGAGAGAGTTTGTTGTTGCAAGTTGTAGCGGTGAGAGAGGTGTAAAGCTAGGAGAGAGAGTATGGAGAGAGGGGATTTTGGTGAGAGCAACGTGGAGAGGTGTTCGGGAACAATATCAATAAAAAGCTTCTCTCTAAAGAGATAAAATAGAGCCAAAATTAGAAATTGTGCATATATATATGACTTTTTAGGGGGGATTTTTGACTTTCTGGGAGGGAACCCAAAATTTCAAATTTTGAACCTTTCACACCCACAAATTCTATATAAGTGGGAAACATATTATTTATTTATTTTAAAGACGTGGGCACATATTTTTGGTAGACCCATATAAAAAAAGAGCATGGTAAAGAAGGTAAAACTTTGAAAGTGACCCAAACCTTGAGGGACCACCAATGTCAGCTTCCTATTGGCCCAAAAAATCATTAAGACTAATAAAAACCGTTAGTAAGTGGCCCTTTTTTATTCCATTTTGGCCCTAATGAACATGCCATGTTTAGGGTACTTTGAACATACAATGTATATTGAAACTAACCCACTTACTTGTAATTTTTTTGTGGTTGAGTATGTGTTGGTGATCTTGGGGCATAAATGGACTATTGCTGCCAAGCACCATTTTGCTGACTCATCATGATGGTTAACGATAAAAAGTTGACAATACCATATTTTAAGAAAGAGGATCCAACTTTAATGAATTGCTATGATGCTGAACGCAAAAGGTTACAATCTTCTTCCACACCCTCTACACAATGACCTAGCATCTGCGTAAACGACCGACTATGATAAAGCATCTACTCCTTCAACCCCATCCTCAGCACCAACAAAGTTAGATGCCAATACCTCACAATCAATAGCTATTTCTGAAGAAGTTCCCAAAGTGCAACCATCTATCTCTAACAAGGAACTCAAAGGAAAAACCCCGGAGCCTATGCCTCTTCATTGACAAACCCCACCAAAGGAGACAACCGCATGCTTGAAAGTCTCATCTCATCAACAGCCACTCCACAAGAGACTCTAGCCTCATCATCATCAACAATGCACATGAGTCCCAAACCTGTAGCCTCAGTGCCAACCAATGTGAAGGAAGGTCCAAAACCTTCCACTTTCACCAAAAAGAAAAATCCACCAAGACAACACAAATCAAGGTATCTTAATGGTATCAAAATGTGGGTGGAGAAGCAGCTACTTTGTCACCCAAGGCTACTACAAAGGTTCCAATCAAATTTGGGTGCCTCGATCATTAAAGCCTCTCCCTCAATGCAACACTCAGAGGCCTAGGAAAAAAAAAGTACTCCACAACACCGTCCACAAAAGCCTGTGCGAGTTCCTAAAAAAACTCCACCAAGTTAACAAATGTGGGTACCAAAAAGATTACTACAAGCACAAGGGTACTACCAAGATAATACCAAATCTTGGATTTCCAAGAGAATCAAAAAATCCCCTTAACTTGTTCAAAGAAACAAACCTCAATACCAAAGGCATCAGCCCACCAGTTTATAATGTTCATCAAAGATGGGTGCCTGTGCATGTGCTTCAACAACAAGGGTACTATGATGGTAATCCCATCATAAGGTTGCCAAAATCAAACAATGTGAAGAAAACCTCAGCATCAACTTCAACCCCAATAGCTTCACCTAAAGTTCGACAAGAATGGAGGCCTAGGCAACAGCAAGCAAGTCACTCAACCACTCTCGTGCATTCAGTACTACCTACACAAGAGCTTGTATGCCCAATGGTAACCAACCAACAGTCTTACCTACCACGTTTGCACGAAGACTTATGAGCGCATCAAAGACAAAATCATGCTCTTTTCACCCCTTTGGATGTGAAATGTAAGTGCAGAAGCTATGCGGCAGACATAAGAACCTATTCTCTCAAAAAGGAGAGTAGCCACAAGAACATGTTGCTCACAAGGTGGTAGTTAAAAGATTTAAATAAAAACACATAAAAACAAGGGAGTCACACATATGGCCTACCTAGAAGTGATACAAATCACAAGCAACTCATAAGAAGATTCGATAGCCATTATATTTTGTTAAGCTTATAGCTTAATATTCTTTTAGATGTGTTAATGTAGCAGTTGCTCCATGAGTACATATCCATACTCATGTATAGGAGAACATTTATGCCAAAGCCTCACCATTGAGAACTTCCAGGTACATCTCTGGATGGGGGGGCCATGGTGGGCAAAAGCCTGGTTAATGGTACAACCCATTGCTTGAAATTTTCCTTCAAACCTCTCCAAACGACGCTACCATCTTCATAAATCAATGATATTCAATGCTTAGTGAAGATATCTATATTAACGTCGCAAGTTGACGTAATTCTTTCAATCCTCGCTAACAAGTGGCTACTTTAACACAGAGCAGTTCAATAAGAGTCTATATGACTCACTTCTTATACTTCATGTATATCTACTTCATAAGAGCACTTAAATATACATTAAAAAATAAAAAAACATAGAAAGAAGCATGTAAGAATAGGTCCTACTACTCAATAATATTTGACAAGAATCCTGCCACACAAAGGGACATCATTGAAGACCAATTTCTTCAAATGGTGAATGTCGCGTCAATGAATCAAATGAGGAACCGAGAATCACTATCTCGTTAAGAGGATTAGGTCTACATTTCTTCGGATCCTTCCCTCTCTTCTCTCCCATTATTAACATCTCTTAGTATCCCCACTAATACAAATCACATGTGATCTGCCACCATTACCTTACATCAAGGAGTCATGATAAATACAAAGGGTCATACATTCAAGATATGAAGCAATAGTGTCAAAAGCTACAACTTGGACGGGCGCCCGTAATAGTGTGACGGAGTATTTATGGCGATTCCCACTTCAAGAGCGTGTGGTAGCAAGTTGGGATGAAGTTCTAAGTGATGTACTTCATGGATATATTATGAGAGTAGTCATTGTAATAGCATTAGGCCTCTTATGGGCCTAAAGAGCCCGACTGTCCACATTTTAAGTGAGTGTGAACACTTATGGCCATGTATATAAGTGAATTTCTCTCATAATACAACATAGTCTCCCATTGTGCAATTGATTCTTTCTCTTGCTAATCCTCTTACTAATCTCTCTCCCTATACATGCTAGTGAGTGCGTGTGAGTGAAGTGAGGTGAGTGAAGTGAGGTGAGAGGAGGGATGAGTACCCATAGTGCAATGCAGCGGTGTGACAACGCTCGCGGGAGACACGGTGGAATTGCTTCTAGCATGAAGTCTCATGATTGTATAATTTCTTACAGGTATATAGACTTTCAAGATCTTTTATTTGATACTTCCTTAAATATCACTGGTGAAAGTGTCTTAACTCATTGATGTATGTTTGTGGATGGTATTACTTTGTATTTTGTGCTTCCTATTGCAATTAAAGACTGTGTAACGGAAGACATTAGGATTACCATTTATAAGATCAATGGATTAGTAAGATGGATTTCTTCAAAGGAGATCAACTTATAATCTATTGAGCATGTAAGAATCAACTTGATAAAAGCAGTGTGCTTAATTGAGAAGCATTTTCCAACATCTATTCTCACTATCCAAATACACTTGTTGGTACACATAGTAG
Organism: Cibotium barometz; assembly: GCF_041138505.1. NCBI lineage: Eukaryota > Viridiplantae > Streptophyta > Polypodiopsida > Cyatheales > Cibotiaceae > Cibotium > Cibotium barometz. Next base: position 21,139,591 of record NC_141106.1, read on the forward strand.
ATGAGGTTACAATGGCAAGTATTGTCCATAGTCGATGGCTTAAAGGGTTTTGTAAGACAAAGGGCAAGGCCTAAAGGTAGCGTGGGAGAAGCTTGGCTAGTTTAAGAATCATTGGTATATATCTTGGAGTTTCTTAGTTAAATAGATATGTGTTAGCCTTGACTTTAGCACACAAAAAAGATGATGAGCTTATAGTTGGAGAGGTACGACAAGGAAATGGGATTACTCGTAAGATGTATGAATCCTTACAACATAAAATCAATGAATTTTATATGTTCTCTAGAAATGCAGCATAATAGGTATAAAGAGGCACATGTGGAAAGAATAAATGCTAGAAGACTTTGTATCTTGAATTCTCCCATAAATCCAAAAGTGGATTGATAGGTACAAAGAGGCACATGTGGAAAGAATAAATGCTAGAAGACTTTTCAAGCGAAGACATATATATTTTCCATACCCACCCAAGCTTGCACTTCTCCCCATAGATAAGTCACTTAGATGGCTAGAGAATACTCTTAGGCAAGCAAAGGATAAGAGTGAAAGAGTCAGCGACTAAGAGATGGAGTTTGCAAGAGGATGTGACTGGCATGTAAGTAAGTTGAAGCACATACATAACCTTATTTAATTATTTTTTCTCATATTATTGATAGCTTTTTGCTTAAATGTTTATTGTAGTATCATAAATTTGGAGCATTATAGTCCCATGGTTGTCACTTTCGTGTAGATAAGAGAAGAATCACCTTTGATTCTAGAGTAATGACTAACTTTCTCCAAGAGAGTTGAGTGAGTACCAATGATACAAAATCTTCTCACCTCCAGTCTTGATTATCGTGGAATCATACTAGACATCATAAATGGCAATTTGACGTATTCATGCTTGACATTCAATGGCTCAAAATGGTCTACAATGGTCCAAATGCAACATTCAGAAGAGATAAAAGTGGATTCTTCATTATCGACTCAACAATTGTGGACAGATCATCATGATCATACAGTTGTACCATTACAACATTGTAAACAATTGTGGACAGATCATCATGATCATACAGTTGTACCATTACAACATTGTAAACAAGTAATAATTTTTAAGAAAATGTGTTATTTATCTTTTATATGTTAGATTTATGTAGTTATGTTTCCCTATAAGTTTCTGTGTGCCCATGAATTTGGTTCTCTCATTGCAACACTTCTTTAGAAAGTATGTACCACTTTTGGTGCACAATATATTAATGAACGAAGCATGCAAAAGAATGGTACATGTGTGTGCACAGAAGTGAAAAGCTTCCACAACACTGTCATAAATAAACTTTTTTTCTAACCAGTGAAAAAAGGGATGATCTTCAGGCCAAGCCGATTTTTATTTTAAAAATACATAGATTAATCGGTTTTATAACTAAAACTTCAAAAATTCCAATCTTTAAATTAAAAGCTAGACAAAAGTATAACCTTTTTCTCAATGTGAGCCATCCAAATTACACTAAAGGACAGTTTTTTTAAACACTGTTCCACAACCTCCAAAGAAGACATACGTTAAGTAGTCAATTCGATCACGTGTTACGTGGTGTTACGACTTTGCCAACCCCATCGCCAGGTAGAGGATTAGATTGAATAGACATTGGCATCCAGCTCTGTTCTCCATTTTTAAACAGAACTTGTAAAACCAACATAGATTAATACTAAAGAAATCTGCTAGCTAGTCATGTGCAACAATGTACACCCTACTATACGCAACACTATACTATATATGAATATATTACATTGATATATAGAAAAAGATAGTACCATATAGTAGTAATCAGTGCTTAGTAGTACCATATTGTAGTAATCGGTGCTTAATAGTAGTAGTCGGTGCTTAATAGTATTGTAGTAGTGTCATTACTGCTATATAGCAATGTTTAAGTACTATATAGTAGTTTGTTTTTTGCTAATCGGTTTGCTTAATGCTGCACATGAGCAGTGCTTGATGCAGTGCTATTGCTTATATATAGCATTGTTAAGTGTTATATCGTAGAGTGTTTTCTGCTATATATTTGTGTGTTTAATGCTATATATTAGAGTACTTTCTATTATATATCAGTGTATTGCTATAAATCAAAGTTATTAGTGCTTTGTAGCAATGTTAAGTCCTCTGTACTAGAGTGTTTCCAGCTATATACCAGTGTGTTTAATGATATATATCATTCAACACCCTGATATAAAGCACACTCATATAAAGCAAAAAAGTAGTTTGCTACATAGCACTTAACATTGATATATAGCAGTAATCACTAAGCACTATGTAGCATTAAACACACTGATATATAGCAAAACACACTCTGCTACATGACATTTAATATTGTTTTATAACAGTAAGCATACTAGCTAAATATTGCTATATAGAATTGAAAACTGCTATGTAGTACTAAAAACATTGTTATACAACAGTAAAAACATAGATATATTTCAATAAACACCCTGCTATTAACTGCCATATAGCAGAGTGTTTACTGATATATAGCATTAAACACTATGCTATTAAGCACACTGATTATTGAACAGTGCTATTAAACAGTGTGCTATTAAGCACACTGATTATTGAACAGTGCTATTAAACAGTGTGCTATTAAGCACACTGATTATTGAACACTGCTATATAGCATTCAATACACTACCGCCGTAGCATTGATTGTTGAACACTGCTATATAGCACTATAAAGCATTCTTATCAATGGACTCACTCGGCACTTTCAATACATAATTTAGAGATGTCAAACACCACAAAAAACCTCAAGTTGTTCTTTAGCTTCATGTACTGGATGTCCCTCTCTGTTCTCAAGTTAGTCTTTAGCTTCACGTACTAGAAGTCCCTCTATGTTGTTGCTATCAAGGCATGCAGCACATTTTATGAAGTGGTTGGTAACCTTTGAGGTCTAGGCTTTTCTTAAAATAGATCATTAGTATTGTTTGAGTTGGCAGTATCCTTGGATGCAGTCAGCATAGTCATCATGTTGCATGCATCTTATATATAGACAAATGTATCAAAATAGGTGGTTCCCTCTCTCTCTCTCTCTCTCTCTCTCTCTCTCTCTCTCTACTATGCATGCACCTCATATATAGACAAATGTAACAAAATAGGTGGTACTAATTATCATTAGTACTGAGAAAGACAGCAAAGTTGTTAACCAGCTTAAGGAAACACATTGAACTTTGTCAACCGAGTGATTTACCACGGCCACATGGCCTGCTGTTATAGAGCAGGCCAACAACATGAAGAGTAGAACAATTAAAAGGCATAATTGCAATAGGCTAGAGATGTTAATAGTTGAAAAGTTTGTGTGAGTTTGTAAGCATCTAGATGCTAGAATTAGAGTAAAATGTGAAACTTCCCGCTGTCACCGCTGATACGTGCAGGGCTTACGTTAAACATCGGGGTGCCTGGCACCCCACGGGCCCGGTTACCCAGTCAATGGCCGCCGGTGACGGGCCCATTTGTAGACATATGTCCATAAAATGTTATGGACATGTGTGTATATCGTGGGTGTGTGCGCGGCGTAGTGGATCCCTTGGTAGGGACCTTGGTTCAAATCCTAGCAAATGCATGGACATATGGACGCGTGTCCATAACTCTTTTGCACCATTGTCTAAACCGAGGCGGTCACCTAGTCGACCGCTCATGCTGGGCCCGTGGGGTTCCACGTATGCAAGCACCCCGAAATTTAACATAAACCTACGTGCAGCTATTATCAGCTTTGCAAAAGGACATTAAAATGTGGTGATGCTACCACTAGCTACGTTTGCCCCAAAATATGAAGTTAGATAAAAAATTTAACAAAAGAAGTACATCAAGGCTGCTCACACTCTTGCAAAATAACCTAAAAGATTGATGTATTTCAATCCGTCAAGGAGGAAAGCATTTGGAAAGCCTTATTTATTACATTACAAACGGTTCAAGCACAGAAGTGATCAAGGGAGGGACAAGGATTGTAAGTATACAATTTAGAAAAAAAAGGGATCAGTCCAATGAGATCTATGAAATCTATCTATAGGCCAATGAGTGTATGTACATGTTTCCAACCAATCTTGAGCAATCAGATCCTGTGTATATGGTAGTGTGTCCTCATGAAAGACTTCATGAATTAATTGTGCTTGTGTACAGCCTTAATCATCTCCAAACATGCAGAGAATCGTTACTTCTATCATGAATCATCTAGTCTTTGTTGACACAGTGCATTGGTGGCTTCAAATAAGGCTTTGCTGAGACTATCATCGTCGCTGTGGTTTGATGATGATCTTGATGATCGTCGGAGGTAGGCAGAGAAAAACTCGCTGTTGGCCTTCTCGAGCTCGTTCCAAACTGCTTCAATTAAGCCCATAATCCACTTGTAAAGATGTTCAACAAACTCTTAATTATTCATGCAGCAAAATCATCATAGATATATTCTGTGTTTAGGTATCACATGTGAGATTTCTACTACAAGGCGGTAACTCCATCGATAATAGGCTACCATGTGGGTGCTTGTGCACAATATAGCTGCAATCTGCAATTCTATGCGCCATCCATTCCCTCTGATTATACCATGCAGTCAGTTTTTAAGCTTGTTTACCCTATTTTATGCTTTGTCAACTCGCTTGAGAAGGATGCATGGATAATAAATACCTGTTCTTGTAACCGCCGGCTTCACTTTGGCATGCTTCTCCAGGGACGCAGCGCATTCCTCCCGATCCATGTGAAACAAGAGGCACTTCTCTATGAGGTGCTGGACCTGTTGGATCCACCAAAAAAAAAAAAAAACACGTCCCATGCAATTAACGGTAAATTAGAACACTAATTACATCGCCGAACCACACAAAAGATAGGGTTAAATCAATGGTTATGTGCATCCATATAAGGTGACGGCGAGACAATAATTAGTAAATCAACGATTCAGTACATGATTAAGGACTGTAAATCAAGGATTCGGTACAAGATTAAGGACTGAGGGAAGGGATTATAAGGGGGTGGTTACCGTGTGTATGTAGGCTGGGGAGATGGCGTCTCCGGAGAGGGGGTGAGGGAGGGAGTTCTGCTGCTGCTCTGGCGGTGGCATGCTGTCAGGGGAGGGTCATATGGGGCAGGATCTGTGTGTGTGTGTGTGTGTGTGTGTGTGTGTGTGGTGGTATTAAGGAAGAAGAGAGATGAAGAAGGGAATCGGGATCGCTTTCTTTACTGTGCGAGGTAGAGAGAGAAGCTCAACGAGAATGAGAGTCAGTTGAGAGAGGAAAATTTGAATAAATAAATAATAATAAAGATCGCCCTGATGCCTTCAAAGTGAGTGGCGGGCCCATCCGTATCCTGTTGTGCCCACGTGCGCCTGACACATGGCACTGCTCTACAGGCTGAGCTGCTGCTGCAATTTTATCCCGCACGTGGGCGATACACCGGCGGAACCGAATTGGCCGCCAATAATGTGAAACCACCTACGACCCAAAGGTCACCATGCATGCTCCCGCCCTTTTTACTGGCCGGTCAACGCAACGTTCGTGTATGTCCGCACGTCCTTTCTTTTGGGAAAAAAAAAAGTAGCTTTAGGGCCCCCTCTTGCATCACGGCGTTTGAACTTTGCCACCAATGGCACGCATGTGCCATGTGCCCTTGGCCCCTCCCTCTCCCTCCCCACCAACCTCTTCTGGGAAGATAGAAAAAGAAAACTTGAAACAACAAACAAACAACTTAGGGCGTGTTCTCACGTTGGTCATCGTGCAACTCGTTGCCAAGTGATTTCTAGCACGCGCAACCATGTGAAAAGGTTGTCTCCTTGCAATTAAACACCTTCAAAACTACACCCACTTGGAAACCAACGCAACGTGGAAATTGGCCCTTAACAAGCACACATGAGCCCCTCTCTTGCTCCCGAATTGAAGGTTGTGTTCTTGCAATTAAACACCTTCGAAACTACACCCAGACTCCAGTTGGAAACCAATGCAACATGGTAAGCACACCTGAGCCCCTCTCTTGCTCCCAAATTGTCACCTCCAATTCAATTAATTAGCTCCACTTTCAATTTGGGAGTCTCAAAGCACATTTTTGGGGGGTTTTTCTTTTATTTTTCAATTTATCTCCTCCCTACATTTGGATTAATCCTATTGGTCCATAGGAATATCAACACTAGGTTGCCTAATACCAATCAAAAAAGAGGGGAGATATTTGAGAGACAACATGCCCAAAAGGAATCTTCAACACTAGGTTGCCTAATACCAATCAAAAAAGAGGGGAGATATTTGAGAGACAACATGCCCAAAAGGAATCTTCAACACTATGTTGCCTAATACCAACAATAAAAAAAGAGGATCTCCCCCCTTTAATCGATCTATTTTCTAGCCAAACCAAGCCCTGGAATAATTAGCCACACAAGCACTCTCCTAGACATCTTTAAAGTCAAAGTGATCAACCACACAAGCACTCTCCTAGACACAAGCCCTGGAAGCACGCACACAAGCACACAAGCACTCTCCTATACATCTTTAAAGTCAAAAGTGGTCATGATAGCCACTAAAATCAAGATTCTTAAACATCATTGTCATGATTTGACAACACAACTACATGGATAAAAATTTTAGTTAGCATATTATAGCATATCATTGATAAAGAAACTACTCTAAGGGGCCAAGTGAAGAAGAATCTACCATTTTTCAAATACTTTGCCATTCAAAATCTCAATTCAATAATCTCAACTAACAATTTATAGTCCATGATTAAAAAAACAAAGATTTCTCTACTCCCCTTATAGTCAACTACTAAATTATTTTATTGTGAATCATGACTCCACCATTGTAAAAACCAAAATTAGTGATACGCCCATATCATATCCGTTTGTTTCAAATATTTATAATGACCTCATACATCCCTAATATTAAAATAGTGAAGATCACATGGAGTTTAAGTATTCTATTGTTTCTAGACATAGTGGCTTTGATTTAAGATCATTGTCCACTTAACATTTCATTGCTTTCTTGCTTATGATGCTTTGAATATTGACCCATTTTTTTATCATCCAATCCTTAAAGTCCTTTAAAACTATTTGTGGGGGTGCTATGTGGCCAATCCATGGGATTTCTAAAATGAATAAGAAAAATAAAATTTGAAAAGCATAGGTTTTTCACTTTAAGAGCTTTCAATCTTGAGCATTGAATCTCTAGACACACACACTCTCTCTCTCTCTCTCTCTCTCTCTCTCTCTCTCTCTCTCTCTCTCTCTCTCTCTCTCTCTCATTCACACATATGAATATGTGTGTGTGTGTGGGGGGGGGGGTAACTTAGTTAAAAGGTGAGTGAATTAATGAACAGTTGATGCATCTGTGCACGTGCGTGCGTGTGTGTGTGTGTTTGTTTGTGCGTACTTACTTAAAAAGTGCATGTATTATTGAACAAATGATGACTATTACATGGGCACAAATTTTGATGTGATGTAGCCTTGTACATTTGTCTCCTATAATTGAATCAAATAAGAAAGTACAACCAATGACGTGCCATATTTACTATATTCACATACCTATCAATAAGGTGCCCTACACATGTAGAATCTCCTGCAATCTTTCCATTGTAAAAGAATTGTTTAGTCAATTTTAATTATTCAATCAACGTCAACATTATTAATGGGGACCAGCTTTGTAGCCAAGCCACATGAGTAAAAAGAACATAGTTTGGAAAGCAAATAATTTTCCATTGTATGAGTTATTTAGTAACAACTAGACACATAAACAAGGCAATGATGTTAGCTCTCGAAGTGGGCCACCCTAGGGTTGTACACCCAAAAGTGTGTAAAACAAAATTGTGAGCTCTGGGTTCTAGTAGATAGGAAATATATTTTCATTGAAAAAAGAATTATGACACCATAAGAATGAAAAAATAAGGCGCTCATAGTACTATTGGAAAAGGAGTCATATTATCCAAAGGCTACAAAATAAAATAAAGGTGTTATATTATACAAAGGCCATAAAACAAAATAACATATAGTTGATCATGTTCTAGTGTTCAACCAAAATGCATCTATTTAAGATGGATATCCTTATGTTATTCAAATAGTATGATGACAAGTTGAAACTAGAAGACGTAATTTAAAAAATAATATTCATCACTTTTTCAACTATATATGAATAGAGAGCATGTTTTCAATTAGCTAGTTGGTTGCTATTTGGCGATTTTAAATCAATGTGAAAGTTCTATTTGCTTAAAATTTTGCTTTAAAAATACAAGCTAGGTTATCTAAATCATAGGTTATTTGACAGGGATAACTAAGTGTTATTTAAAATAGATATCCCATGTCAAACAAGATTAACCAACAAGCTAGTTTACAATTAATCAACTAGTAAGTTAGATATCAAAGTTTTTTTAAAGAGTGTGTTTTAATACCACTTATTGTTTCAAAACTTGGTTATATTTCTTGCTTACTATCTAATCCTCCATGAGAAGAGACAACCAAGAAAAACTTGATTTTGAGGTGGAGGGGGTGGGTAGTTGCTACCTTGTCTTCTCTTTTTGTAGGGGATTACATATTTAGCTACCCTTTCATGCTTATATAGGATGCAACAGTGTGACAGGTGTCTCTCCTTATCTATGCTCTCTTGAAGTGTTGGTG